>NC_056745.1:1223274155-1223291655 GCF_019279795.1 Protopterus annectens
AAATATGGCCGATTTCCCACCCTTTGCTGTGATTGGAAGGTTTTGAAAATGCTGAACTAAGCTAAGCTACGGGCAGACCTGCTTAGCTATGGTTGGCAGTGCTTAAAGGGACAGGTTCAGCATTGCTTACCAATGGGCAAATCCACTTAGCTGGGCTACTCATTGCTTAGTATTCATATGTACACGATGCTTACACCCGGTCAGCATAGATGTGCAATGCTTAGCATTGCTTATGTTTTATTTTATTGGACTACCACCTGTATGGGATTGATTCATCATTCATTACATACTATAGATTTATTTACCTTTCCTGACATCCCCCAGTTTGCTGCAATTACATTTATTCTTGTGTGACTATACTGTATGAGGCACTTGTGTTTATATGGGGGTTTCACTACTTTATTACATTGACACCTCACATCTGGGCCTAATACACTACTGTGGTAGAGAAATATAAGTTACTTCCTACATAAATATACAAATAAATTAAAACTGTAATGTTTACACATACAAAATGTAATTTGCTTTGGTGAGGCACAAACCATGAATGACGACATGCAAGGCATATGCTTTAACCACTGCACTATTGCAATTATGCTTGTGCTTAATGTCTATTGCTATTTAACTTATCGTGCCGTTTCAGCTGGGCTAAGCATAGCTAAGCAACGGGCACATCTGCGCAGCTATGCTTAAACTTTATTGCATATGTGAAAAAAATTTATTTGTTGTGTTTATTAATTCATACCCTTCAGAATATCCATGCTAATGCTTATCCTGTTATTCAATTAACTTTCTCGGTTTGTAGGGACAATTGTCCCTTACGGCTTTGTCCAAATTCCTTACTTTGATGGGTTGGGAGGTGTGCACTATTTGCTTCATACTCTGCTGAAAATTCATGCTTATGGTAAACCTGTTATTCTATCAACTTTCTGGCTTTGTAGGGATGATTGTCCCTTATGGCTTTGTCCAGATTTCTTACCCTGATGGGTTGGGGGTGTTATGAGCATTCTCTCTCTATTTAAATTGCTGTATGTCAATTCTGGTGTGCAAGGGGCATGTGTATTGTGAGAGCACTGCTCTTGGACACACCCCCTGCACTCGTACACAGAACCATGCCCGTTTTACAACACGCCAACATGCCTTCATGAATATGCATGGCGCGCTGCCGTGCTGCACAGGAATGGTCCCTTCCATGCAGGAATAAGCTATTCCTGCACGGAAGTTACCTGAATCTGGAGGATTAAGTCTGAAACTCAAATGTATGTCATTATTTAGTGACTTTAATCCATAGTGATTTGCCAGCAAACCACAAATTTTATGAGGAACAGATCAAAAATATGAGGCAAAAATCTGGATATTCTGTGAATACACAGTGGAGAGCTATGCTCTGTGCATATTATTGCATATATTTTGCACATTTAAAATGACTGAAATTAGTAAATAATATCGGCACATTTTGTGTACAGATAAATTGTAAAAGAGAATACTGCCAGAATGCCTTATGTTTGTATACAGAAAATGAAGTATAGCAGATAGGGTACTGTATGCTTTTTATATGTCTTATAATGATGAAACAAAGATGTTCAGAACAAAGGAAATCAGTGCTGTGGACATTGTAGAGACCATGATTTTATGCAAGAAGCAGAATGTGCTTATTTAATGGAGCACTGTATAGCACTGAGCAATACTTAACACATAATTCTGAAGGAGTGATAAATATATATATATATATATATATATATTTTTTGGGATGTCCTAAATTTTATATAAGGAGGAAACAGAGAGGTCACTAAACAAGAGAATACTGGAACAAGTGGGCAACATTCAATATCAGTGAATGACCAACCCAGCTAGCTAGACAATTTGTGAAAATAATATCGCATTTAAGAGATGATTCGAAACATTGGTTGTTAAATATGGAGAGTTATAGGATATTGAAATATCAAACTCATCATCCATAGGAACCTAATATGGATATAATTTTTTTCAGGTTTTTTTGTAAAGATAAAAAATGTTGCTGTCGCTTTGAATAACTAAGTTGCTTAATGGGTGAATGGCTATTTAAGATAATGTTTCTGGATGGTTCTGTTTCATCTGCTTGAAGGCTGTTCAGCCTATATACCTGAGATTTTTAAGTTAATTTTAATAAAGGTTAACTTTTATTATAGACAACAGTTTCTTTATTAATAGTTGTCCATAGCTCATGGTATAAAAGTGGTTTAACTATTAGTCCCAGGCAGAAAGATATCCATCCACTTACCTCGAAACCTGTCTTAAATGCGTTGCATGTAGCAATGAATTCTGAAGCCATATCTGAACACATCACAAATGTACATCAGTCTAAACTGTCTCTGACTTTGCCTCAAAGTTTTGCTCTGTCCCTCATAAAGTTTGTGATTTTTTTAGTAAACATCCACCAAGGACAATCACAGGGTCTTCTTCACATATGTCCGCAATCTCAAAGGCAACACCCAAATCTGCTCTGAACTGGTGGTCAATAATGCCTCATACACAAATGCCATAGATATAGCCAACCTGCTGGCAGATAGGTTCAGTGAAAACTTCAACCCCCTGCCCCCCCATCAGTAAACCAGGACATCCCCAGCCCCTGCCCCGCTCCCCTCATCACCAGGGAGCAGGTCCTTAATGCCTTCTCAAAGGCAAAAAATACAGTCTCTATGGGACCTGATAACATCCCTGGCAGTATCCTACATGAACTCAGGCATGAGATCTCAGTTCCATTAGACACCCTATTCAACCAAAGCCTGAGCACCAGCTTCATCCCAGCTGAATGGAAGACAACCACTGTCATCCCTCTACACAAAGGTGGAGCATCCACTGACCCAGGCAATTAAAGGTCCTTCAGCCTAACTAGCCTGAACTGCAAGGCCATGGAATGCATTATCATGGACCTTATAAGCAAGGACATTGGCAACCTCCAAAATGCTTGACCCCACAAAGTTTGGTTTTGTCAAAGTGAGAATATGCCTGTTAAACCTGGTCGACTTCTTTGAAACAGTCACCAAAACTATGTATGAGGGCAAGATGGTGCACACCACCTACCTTGACCTAGCCAAAGCCTTTGACATTATTCCTCACTTGGGCATAATAGATAAACACTTCCAGCTAGGCATCAACTCATATGTTACCAGATGGGTAGCTAACTGGCTCACCAATTGAAGCCACTCATTCAAAGAAGGGGAAGCCACCTCTAGTAGTATACCCATAATGAGCAGTGTACCCCAAGGATTAGTCTTGGGGCTTCTACTATTCGATATATACTTTTCAGAGGTGCAAGCCAAAAACAGTGGTCTGTGGCTGACCAAGTTTGCAGATGACTGCAAGCTGGGTGCTGTCTTAAATTTCCCTAGTGATGTGAACATCCTCCAAGAGGGCCTTACCCAAACTAATGACTGGTGCCAGAAGCATGGCCTCAAACTGAATGCCAAGAAATGTATCAGTATCCCCTTTGGGGAAATGTCATCCCCACTAATTATTACATTAATAACAATGTACTAAGCATGCAATAAGTCGTGAGGGACTTGGGCACCCAGGTTGATAGCAACCTTACTTTTGAGCACCATGTTGCCTCCATTGTATGGAAGGCTTTCTACATGACCCACCTGATAAATAAGGGTATTTCATCCAGGAACAAGGAGGTCATAACATCTCTGTACTTCTCCCTTATCAGACCCATTATTGAGTACAATGGCCCCTTCTGCATGTCCCTTGCCAAGCACAAGCAGCAGTTGGAGAGACCACAGAGGTTCCTGACCAGGTAAATCCAGGGTCTCAAACACCTATCCTATACAGGTAGGCTAAAAGCCCTGTCTCTCTTCTCATTCTCATACAAACTGCTCAGAAGTGACCTGTGTCTGGCATACAAGGCCATTTCAGACCCAGCCTTGATGGAGTTGCTGCATACCCGTAAGACAAATTCCACTCATGCAACCCACATGCAAGGCCTTAACCTGGTCTGGGACATTAATAGAACTTGTTGGCAGGATTAGATTTGTGTCACAAAGACTCCCCATCTGTAGAACAGAGTCCCTCTCCATGTCAAGCAGAGTACCTCTCTAGCCCTCTTTAAGAGGAACCTGGATGACTGGATGGGAAACAAAAAATATACCCCTGGGATCCCACCAGTGTCCCTGTTGGACAGGGAAACAGGTGCTGACTTTCAGGGAACATGGGCAAAATTCTTGCCTAGGCTTATAATGGCCTCCTGGCCAACAGCCTAGTATCATCCTATGAACCTATAAGTAGACAGAAAAAAATAATTGCATTTAAAGGTCTTTATATTCATCAGAAAATGTTAAGTGAACAGTACATGCAAAATAAAAGTTACCTATAATTTTGGGTTTTTGTACCTCGTTATTTATTTTTTCTTTATTTTTTCCCCTGATTCTTGAGGAAATAGGTTGAGAACTTTACAAACATTAAATTATAACTATACAGTGTTGCATGAACTTGCACACTTTCATATCCGTGAATGTGCAGTTCTTTCACTACCCAACACTAGTGAAAACATAGGCTCATAGGTGTGTACTAGGCTAATGGCCTTGGAGCCTTTACAAGCCCAGCCCATAGGATTATCCTGGCAATGTGCCACCTGACCTTAGTTCCCAGTGCCTCTGTCAAGTAGAGCCACTGGAGTTATTCCCAAGGTGAATTTTCTATTTCGCATCTACTCATCAAGATTTCTCTTGAAGAGGACCAGTGAGGTGCTCTGCTTGACATGTATGGGAAATCTATTCCATAGCATGGGCAGTCACTGGGTTATGAACCTGTGCCTCCAGCATGTTCTGTTGATTGTGGTAATGAGGTTGAGGTCTCTGGAGCATGTGGTGTGGAGAGATTGGGATTTCTTTAGATGTAGCATTTCTAACAGAGCTGGGTCAGACATGGCTTTGTAAGTCAAGCAGAGATCGCCTCTAAGTAGGTGATATGAGACAGAGAATAGTTGGAGTTTTTTGAGTCTGTCCATATGGGACAAGTGTTTTAGGCCTAGGATCCTCTTTGTGAGGTACTTTTGCGGCCTCTCCAGTTGTTGCAGGTGTCTAGTGAGGTACATGCCAAATGGGGCATTGTACTCAATGATTGGCCTAATGAGGGAAGAGTAGAGGGAGGCAATGACCTCTTTCTTCCTGGATACAAAACCCTTGGTAATGAGATGTGCCACACATAAGGACTTTCTGACCACAGTGTCAATGTGGTGGTCAAAAAGAGAGGTTGCTGTCAACCTGTGTTCCCAGATCTCTTATAATGCCTTCTATTTTCAGTGGACTACCATCATTTTGTTAACTCAAGGGAACTGTGTTTTTCCCAAAGGGGATGAAGACACATTTTTTGGCATTGAATTTAAGGCCATGGTTCTGACACCAGTCGTTGGTCTCATTGAGGCCTTTCTTTAGGATGTCAACATCCCTTGGGGAGTTAATAATAGCTCCCAACTTGCAATCATCTGTGAACTTTGTCAGTCAGAGTCCCTTCGTGTTGGTCTGGACTTCAGAGAAGTAGATACCAAACAGGAGAGGACCCAGGACCAAACTCTGTGGGACTCCACTCGTGACTGGTCAGCAGTTTGACTTGGAGTCAGCTACTTTCACACTGTGGGTTCTATCTGTGAGCAAGTTTGAAACCCACCTAGTGATATAGGGGTTGATGCCTAGCTTGTTTTTCTATGATTCCTGAGTGGGGAATGGTATCAAAGGCCTTGGCCAGATCAAGGTAGGCTGTATGAACCACCTTACCTTCATCCACAGCTCTGGTGACTGACTCAAAGAAGTCGACCAAGTGAGCAGGCATGATCTACCCTTCACAAAACCAAACTGTGTAGCATCCAGAGTCTGGAGATTCTCTATATCCTTGTTTATTAAGTCCATGATGATGTGTTCCATAGCATTGCAGATCAGACTCGTCAAGCTTATGGGGCGATAGTTCGCGGGGTCTGTAGTCACTCATCCTTTGTGAAGAGGGATGACTGTAGCAGTGCTCCATTCGATAGGGACAAAGCCTGAGGTGAGGCTGTGATTGAACAGGCATACAGGTGAGGTGCCAGTTCACTCTGTAGTTCACGTAGAACACAGCCAGTGATACTGTCAGGTCCCATAGAAGCTGTATTCTTGGCGCTGGACAGTGCTGTTTTAACCTGTGCAGCAGTAATACTGGGTGACTGGCAATCTACTGATATTGTGATTGGTCCTTTGGGTAGGTGGAGGGATAAAGTTAGCACTGAGTCTGTCCGCCAGTATATTTGCAATATCTGTTGGCTCGGTATAGGAGGTATCATTGTGCAGTAGCTCAGAGCAAATCTGGGTATTGCCATGGAGATTCTTTACATAAATATAGAAGGCCTTGTGTTGTCTTTACTATCTGCTGCAACTCTGTTTTTATAGCTAGTTCAGAGGATTTGATGAAGGATCTCAACCTTTTGTTGAGTCTGATAAGGGAGCTTTTCCAGTCTTGGGACTTCACCTTATTCTGCATCAGTTTCCTCCTTCTGTTGTAGAGTTTGTTTATGGCAGGGGACCACCATATTGGCTTCCTTTCTTTTGAGGAGTTCTGTTGGGTATGGTGAGATCTAGGCATTTGTGTACGTGTTCGTACAGTGCATTGGTGTATGATTTGGCGGTCATGCAACTATTCTCCATTTGCATGGGTGTCGTGAAGTTAGCCACCTCTGTTTTTAGAAGCCCAAAGTTAGCTTTGTTGAAGTTTTTCATGGTGGTTACCTTTGTTGGGGGGGGGGGGGGGTGGCAGGGATGTGGATTTCCAAGGTGATTAGCTTGTGATCGGATCTAACCAGGGAGGAGTTGACTATTGGTGTAGAGCAACGGTCGTCCATGTTAGTAATGACCAGGTCAAGGATGTTGCTACCTCTAGTGGGGGTAAGAATGAGCTGGTCCAGGGCATTGGAATTAATGAATTCCAAAAAGTGTTGGGCAAGTGTATTGATACATGAGTAGTTTTCCCAGTTAATGGAGGGGTAGTTGAAGTCACCCAGTATGAGAGTGTTAGGTTGGACCCTGATATTCTCCAGGGTGCTTAGGAATGTGGAGTGTGAATCTTGGGATATGGTTGGGGACCTATAACAGGTTACGACCTGAATCACTGTCTTACCCAATGTTAGCTGCACTTGAAGTATCTCAGATGCATTATGTTGGGCAACCAGTCAGGAGGTGTGCGCATCCTTTATGAATACAGAAACACCACCACCTTTGGAGCTTTGGTCCAAGTTCTGGGGCCGAAAGGTGTGGAATGAGTTGTAGCCTGGTAGTGCAGGGGTCCTTTCTGCTGCCTTGAACCAGATCTCTGTTACAGCACAAATGTCTATGTTCTCCATTTTAAGGAGTACTTCGAGTAAGTGCATTTTGAGATTTAGACTTCTAGCGTTGAGCAGCATGACCCTCAAATTGAATTTGTTTATAGCTGTTATGGTGGTAATTTGGTCTTTGGAACACCGCCTAAAAAAGGCACTATAGGGGTGGCAAGCCTTGGCCAGTACCTGGAAGCCCAGGGGTGACAGATGCAGGCCATCTCTGGCAAAACATCGAGGTCTGTCAGTCATGTCATCCCAGGCAGACAGATACTGGATCCCCTTAGAATGACACCAGAAAGTTAGCCAATTGTTGAAATCAGTCATTTTCTGCTTGTACTGTGGTATCATTCTGGGTGATGGTAGGATGCTGCTCAGGGCTAGGGTCATACCCGCCTGAGCTACATGATCTGAGAGCTCCTCAATGTCTCTTTTCATGTAGTCCAGGGAGGTACATCTAAGGTCATTCACACCCACATGTACATGGCAAAACATGTTATAAAATCTTTGTTTGTTACAGTGGCAGTAGATATACAAACAGAGACATAAGCATTGACCATGAAAGTCAGTAATGGTTTGAAATTTCAAGACTGATAAATACAAGACTGGGAATACGGAGACTGAATGTACAAAACTTGGGACTTTCCTAGACCACTGTGCCTCTAAATATTCTGTTCCCTCTGAGGTACAGTGATTTCACAGTATATATAAATAATGGCATGAGGATGCAGTGGGGCTTGGCCCCTGCAAATAAATAAATAAATAAAGAACAGTAGTTGTCAACATTTGCTGTTCTCATTTTTGTCATAATTCCATGACTCACAGTTATAGGTCTCAACATTACAACAGGGAGATAAATTGGTAAGAGTTTAAATTGTGACTCTCATAAATGTGAGACCTGGAATAGTGAGACTGAATGTGGAAAAATGGGGACTTGCATATCTTAAGTCCAGGTTTGCAGTGCTTCAGAATATTCCTTTTTCTCCAAGGTATGGTGATCTCAGAGTGAGTATATATAAGTAGCAGGGGTATGAGCTTTAGCCCCCCCAAAAAAAAAAATATGGTGCAAAGAGTATCTCCCCTAAAAAATAACTTTAAAAGATAACAGAAATAGCAGATATTCCCTGTTTTCTGTTGTAATTCTGTGACTCACAAACACAGGTCTTAGAATTCCAACAGGTAGCCCAATAATGTCAGGTGACAACTTTCAGGCCCATACATACTGCCCATTTCCATAACCGCCTTTAATCCCTGAGTTCTGCCTAATGTCTTTGTTCTCCTTAATATTAAGAGCTTCTTGTAGAAGCTGTGTAGTTGTGAATTTCTCTACGCTAAATGCATCTATCACTGTTCTTTAAATAAATGTAAAATCCTTCCTCCTGGGTCATCTTTTCATTTTACACTGGTCCTTCTAGAACACTGCTACGTTTTCCTTCAGCATTTGAATGATGGGACCCTATTTTACATTGCTTGAAGAATAGTAATGCACAAGTGCATATGCATTGTTTAAAATAATGATAACATATGTGCGATGATGGAGGAAAGTAATATTTGAAAACTATGATCATGCATATGGCAATCCTTTGCAAAAGAACATCAGGCAGAGAGATGTGTTAAGTCCTCATTCAACACATTGTGAAACTGGGAAGAATTGAATAGTTTGAAGAGAATGTAATGAAGTGTGTGAAACTGGGTAAGTGGGGAAGGAAATAAATGCAGCATCTTCATCGGTTGAAAGCCACTGCATGCAGCATACATCTGATACAGTATGAAGCAGTCAGTTCTGTTTGCTAGATCCACCCTCTCCAAATAAACAAACGAAAGCCCCATACTCAAAATCCTGTGTTAGGTTGGCAAATGGAGACTGTACTGCGTCATTTATCTGTCTGTTGCAGTTCAAAAGTATGAGACATAAGACATTTAATTTTTCTGGATATTTTAACCAGTAGTACATACATCTCAGAACTAACTTTGCCAACCTAAAGGAGGATTGCTTTCCATTACATAAGCAATGCTAAGACCTAATGAGTAGTTTGTCATGTACAGCAAAGTTGAGTATACAGAAAAGTGAGATTGCTTCAAAGGTACAATTCTTCAATCCTCTTCACTGATTCATAGGTACTTCCTAGGCTATTGATCAGTGGATATCTTAACAAGTATAGTCTTACATTCACATGGTAGCTTTTTAGCCCTTATTTTGTGTGCCAATAACCCAGAGGACAGAAAAGCAAGGATATGTTGGGACATTTACTTGTTGCTCCTAGCTATGAGGGACATGAGTGCTGAACACACAGTGAATTACTGTTGAATAGAGTAAAAAAGTAGTTTGCTTTATCTGGAGTGAAATACAGTTGTATAGAAGTGTTATTCTTTGTGAAGCATAGCTATCCCTGCAACATGTCCTATTTATGCTGTAAAAGAGATTGGGATCTCTTCAGTGAGTGTTCACATTGCCATTGGACGTGCACTGTGCAGTAGGTCTGACAAGAATGGTTCTGTTACATTACCATTGGACGTGCACTGTGCAGTAGGTCTGACAAGAATGGTTCTGTCACATTACCATTGGACGTGCACTGTGCAGTAGGTCTGACAAGAATGGTTCTGTCACATTACCATTGGACATGCACTGTGCAGTAGGTCTGACAAGAATGGTTCTGTCACATTACCATTGGACGTGCACTGTGCAGTAGGTCTGACAAGAATGGTTCTGTCACATTACCATTGGACGTGTACTGTGCAGTAGGTCTGACAAGAATGGTTCTGTCACATTACCATTGGACGTGCACTGTGCAGTAGGTCTGACAAGAATGGTTCTGTCACATTACCATTGGACATGCACTGTGCAGTAGGTCTGACAAGAATGGTTCTGTCACATTACCATTGGACGTGCACTGTGCAGTAGGTCTGACAAGAATGGTTCTGTCACATTACCATTGGACGTGTACTGTGCAGTAGGTCTGACAAAAATAGTTCTGTTACATTACCATTGGACGTGCACTGTGCAGTAGGTCTGACATGAATGGTTCTGTTACATTACCATTGGACGTGCACTGTGTAGTAGGTCTGACAAGAATGGTTCTGTCACATTACCATTGGAAGTGCACTGTGCAGTAGGTCTGACAAAAATGGTTCTGTTACATTATCATTGGACGTGCACTGTGCAGTAGGTCTGACATGAATGGTTCTGTTACATTACCATTGGACGTGCACTGTGCAGTGGGTCTGACAAGAATGGTTCTGTCACATTACCATTGGATGTGCACTGTGCAGTAGGTCTGACAAGAATGGCTCTGTTGAGGCTCTGCACATGAGTGAAAGCTCACCTCTTAGCAGCCTGCAAGAGAGTGAGAAGAAGGACAAAGTTGGGAAATGCTCTGCTTTGTTTTTATGATTTAGGCCCATTTTTAGTGAGAAAGTGTTGTGGTCATTCCAGCTATGACAAGTGTTTGGAGAGCTCCGCACTGAAATAAACATTGTATTCCATAATCTGCCTAGTAAGAGCTAAGCACAGTGGAGTGATTACGTCTATGTGATGGTTTGTCTCAGCATGCTTACCTTTTGCTCAACTGATTGGATTACTACAGACTCGCTCTTTCTTGAGGAGTGTTGAGACCTCACACTCCTGTCCTGTTCCAGAATCTTTCCTAGAGATTCTTACTCCTGAAGTTTTGGATTCTTACTGTTAATGCAGCATTAATCTACTCAGTCTAAACCACACTACTCTAATTTAGTTGCATCCTCATTCATTTTTCTCCAAATTGCTATCTGACATATAGCAAACCACATAATCAGTCCAGAAAGGCATACACATTCTCCTTAGACCCACAACAGTATCAGGAACTAATGTAAATTTGCAAGACAAAACCTCCGCTGGACTTCAAAGCCACTCTACTGGGTGCCTCACATTATAGCAAGGCTGCTCCAAAGCCACAAAGCAGTATTTTAATAAACCAAAATGTAAGTACTTTCATTTCCAATACTACAGAAACATTGTCAGACAAACAGATACACCATCTCACATCATTTAAATACTATAAATGCTAAACCTG
The DNA here is from genome assembly GCF_019279795.1 of Protopterus annectens. Lineage (NCBI taxonomy): Eukaryota > Metazoa > Chordata > Ceratodontiformes > Protopteridae > Protopterus > Protopterus annectens. Next base: position 1,223,285,523 of record NC_056745.1, read on the forward strand.
ACTTCCTTAGGAGGGTGGTGCTGGAGTGCAAAACATTTTATACAACATCTCACTTCCTTGGGAAGGTGGTGCCAAAGTACAAAGCATTTTATGCAACAGAGCCTTCATGCTAAATAAAATCCTAATACATATTATAATCCTAAAATGTTAAAAACCAAGATTCAAAAATGTATATACATACGTAAGTATTGGTACCAATAATTAAATAACATTAGTTAAAATATATACTAAAAAAAGTACATATTATTTAGTGGTAGACATCAAACAGTATCTGCTTTTAACTTTTTTTTGTTTTGCAATACAATCCAGGTATTTATTTATTACAGAATATGATTAAGAAACACTGAGCAACTGTTTTTGGATCATTGGGACTTACGGGCAGGTTGAGACCTGAACCTAAATTTGTTTACAGTAATAACAAAAAATTTAAGTGTATTTTTGAAACCAATAAGCAACCAATGAATGGTCACACCAGTGGGTGTGGAATGAAAAAATGTGCGGCCTGCCGACAATGCAGGTACATCCTGGAAGTTAGTAATTTCCTTGTTCATGGGTGCCCCCACTTGTTTACTGTTATTGGTAAATATGATTGCAATACTAAGGGAGTAGTTTATATTAGTTTTTGTGCCACTTGTTCTGCTTTTTAATTTGGCAAACCTAATGGCCCCTTATATATGAGAATTTACCAGCATCTTTATGCTATTAAGAGCAAAGACACAAGTAATGCACTTTACAAACATTCCACTATGTGTCCTGGTTTTAAAAAATGTGTATTTGTTATTTTGGAAAAGATGGGTGTGTTAGATATAGGGGTGACTGGGAGACCTTGGTGGAGAAAAGGGAACTGTATTGGCAAGTCATTTTAAATGCCACTACTCCCCCAGGGCTTAATGAGTGCATATCGATTAAACCCATTTTAAAGTTAAAAGCAGGTACTGTTTGATCTCCGTCACTAAATATGTACTTTTTTAGTATATATTTTAACTATTGTTATTTAATTATTGGTATCAATACTTATGTTGTATATACATTTTTGATTCTTGTTTTTTAGCATTTTAGAATTACAATACGTATTAGCCTTTTATTTAGCATGGAGGCTTCTTCTTCTTTCAGCTTTTTCCCAGTTAGGGGTTGCCACAGCAGATCAACTGTCTGCTCATGATTGGCAGTGGAGTTTTACAGTGTCAAGTTGCCAGCCCAGCACCCAACCTTCCACAGAAGGCACACACATGCACACACTCACACCTAGGGCTAATTTAGGGTGTCCAATCCACCTACAGCATGTCTTTGGGATGTGGGAGGAAACCGGAGCACCCGGAGGAAGCCCACGCGGTCACACGGAGGACATGCAGACTCCACACAGAAGGCACCCCAGCTGAGGATCGAACCGGAGAACCTCTTGCTGTGAGGCGACAATGCTAACCACTGCACCACCACGGCCGCCCTATTTAGCATGGAGGCTATGTTGCATAAAATGTTTTGTACTTTGGCACCACCTTCCCAAGGAAGTGAGATGTTGCATAAAATGTTGTATAAAATGTTTTGCACTCCGGCACCACCCTCCTAAGGAAATGAGGTTTAGCATGTATAGTATTTAAATGATGTGAGGTAGTGTATCTGTTTGTCTGATGAGGTTTCTGTAGTATTGGAAACGAAAGCGCTTACATCTTGGTTTATTAAAATACCATTTTTTGGCTTTGGAGTAGCGTTTCTTCTTCATTCCATGTTATTTTTCACTGTTGGGCCTGGTTACTTGATTATTATAGCAAGACTTCAGTTGTAAGACTATATCTTTTTTTAATTATGCAAAAGGACAGATCGACCAGAATGTCAAGTAAGTCTTTTTATGATTTAATTTTCATATTTCGGTGTTGCATTTAAATGTTTTGAATAAATGCAGTTTGTATTCTTCCTTCATCCAAAATGCAAACTGACAGTGATTAGTAAGATTACATGGCTATAAACTATCCTTTGTGTTGTTTCTGTCTTCCAGACGAGCATTCCAAGAATATTACCAGGAGCACCTGGAGTATGCCTGCCCCACTGAGGACATCTACTTGGAGTGACCTGCCATTTGCTTCAGCCAACAGGAAACAGCCAACCAAACTGATGGGGCAGGGTAGAGGACAGTCGTTATTAAGGGAGGGAGGGTAGCCGGGAGGGGAGGGAACCTGTATAGTAAAAGACAATAGCATTCTTCTGGAATTCCTTTTTCAAGCCCTACTTCTCTGCTTATGCATCTATTTGCGGTTTTAGGTGCACAGTACCAATTACTGCATGACTTCACCAGTAATGGACATGTGGACAGCAGGCTTCAACTGCAAAAGAGGGCAATTGGCCCTGGTCAGCTTCCCTAATGGGAAAACACAAGCATGTATTTTTTTTTTCTTTTAGGGGGTAACAATAGGTGAGTTAAGATGCCGCTGCTGCTGTTACTGCTTGGTAATCATCTTTTCTACTACATTTTCTCACAAGTTCCTATACATTTGGCCAAAATCCATTTTAGAAGACACGTGGCAATACTTTATTTATCTGCTCATCTATGTGTCTGGCTTTTATTTATTTAAAGCTATACAACATATTTTTATCAAGTAAGTATCCAATGCAGATGAGAATAATATGTGGCAAAAATAGATGATTTATCAGAACTAGTTTGTGAATTTTGATCCTATTTTTTTTTTGAGGGGGAGGGTTAATGACTGTTTTCTGCCCATGTCACTTTAACAGAATATCCTAGCACTGTGCTCAGCTGGATATAAGGCAAGGATAACTAGGTACACATGTCGTTAGTCAACAGAGCCTTCTAGGCATTGGTAGCCTGGATTCTGCAGCCTTGATGACAAGTGAACCAAGATGCATTACTTCAAAAAAAAAAAAAAAAAAAAAAAAAAAAACAGAGCCAGAGCCAGTAATCTGCACAGATGGATGCCACACAGCAGTTATCTGTTTTGAATGGAACAACTTTTGCTATTACTGTGTCAGTGATGCTGTTATGGGTAATTCCATGTTGGTCCAGAATTTGGGACTGAGCACACCAGAAACTGAAAAATATTCTTTTTCTTAAAAGCTTCTGTGGAGATGCATAATACCAATGGCCCTGTGCTGTAGAGCATTTCCTATTGATAGTCCAAAGGTAAAGTGACTTTATTACAGCAGCTTTCAGAGCTATCAGCACAAAGGTCAATATTGGGTGCTGAAAAATATTCCATGGAAACTTAAATTTGGGAATCTGGTTTCAAGCTGCTTGGAGGACTTTACTATTACTGAAAGCTTACAGGACTGGATCATTGAAGGAGAGATGATTTGCTGCTACATGACTGAAGGACTGAATTGCACAAGACACAAGCATGGATCCCAAACAGAGGGATCCGTAAAAGGTACTGAAGGGATTATTAAAGCTAGGACTAGCTCTGTGTGTGCATATGGTAATCTAGACTAATGTCACAATAAACCACAGTGGATCACAGATTACACTGTTTATTTTTGTACACATTTAAACCCCAGTGAACTGGAAGCACTGTTTGGAAATCATTAGGCTGCCACTGTTTTTCGTTTTTCAATAACATGATGACGTACAGAGGCTATCAAATAATTACAGGGAAAGCACTGGTATTTAGTTACTTGAGCACTGGTATTTAGTTACTTGTTTTATTTCATAACCAAAGAGATTAGCTGGCAGGATTCCCATAAAAGAGCAGCTTGTCTGATGTCACAGAATAATATTAACCGTACAAGGCAGTCTACACAGGGTAGATGCAAGGTAAGTACTGGCTCTGTGAGCTTAGCATGTGTATAGCTGATGTAAGTATTGGGGCTGTGACTGTGACTGATTTAAAGTTTATTTAACTGCTAAGTGTGATACCAGATATAGACAAAGTATTGTAGTAAATAAAATGACGAATGGATAAAAAGCCTAATAAGTGATGCAGTTTTCAGAAAACAAGCAGTTGTATAACTGTAGTGAGGCAGTCAGATATTAGGTTTGCAGTATAGGGGTCTACATGATGTGTAATACAAGTCATGTGAAATTCAGGCTCAGACTCTGGCCTGCATGTCACCTGGCATATGTTATGAGTGTTAGATGTCAGTGTTAGGTTAGTTTGTTGTGCTTTGCTATGTAGAACCTGACAGGGAGAACAGGAATATGGAGTTGTGTTGTAATCTAGGTGATGAGAAATTGTAAGGAATTCTGCACCATCCACGTTTTGAAATGTGTGTCACACTTATAAAGGGAACATGCTTCAGTCTCCAGCACTGAGGGTGCCATGCCTTTCACAGCAAGGAAGCAGGGTGAAGACTATACTGCTGTATGCAGCATGCTGAGGACACAGAGGGCTTAGGGCTATTGTGCTCTCCCTTTATTCCCTTACTTTCCCGCCAGAGTTAGCATATACAGTAAAATCAAAGCTTAGGAGTCCAACATAATGAAGGATTGTAATTCAATTTCACTGAGAACAAGAGTTATGGGATCTGATGCCCATGTAAGGTTACTTTATACATAGGCATTAAACCAGAGTAAGTCATTTACACTGAGAAAAATTCTTTTGTAATCAGGGCTGGGTTACATCAGAGTAAGTCAATAACACAGAGAGCATGTTTTGTAGAATCTGTCCCCCAACTCTCTACACTAAATGCAGGACAATCAACCTGCATGCTTTTGGGAGTTTATGCTATTAGGGCTGTTAACATAACTTTATAGAATTATTACATAAGTATTTGTCAGATTTGGTAAAGGGGACACATAGCACACAAGACTAGGCAGCATACAAAATGGACACAGATAGTGATACTCACATACCACATCAGCTGACAGTGTCTCTTCCATTGGCTGCCCCTAGACTGATTTCATATATGCCTGTTGGTTATTAATGCGACCCTAAAATTTGTTCGAAAAGGTAGCAAAGTAGCACAGTGGCTCAGCAGTTAGGCTCTTTGTTTCTCAGATCCATGCACTAAAGCTGAGTCATTACAGCCTGTGTGTAGTTTGCACATCCTCCCTTTGTCGGTTTGGCATTTCTCTGAGAACTGTAGCTTCCGTCCTTCCCAGAAACATCCAAGTCTTTTGTCTTCTCCAAGATCTGATAGTATATCTCCCTTACCCTTGCTTTTGTTGCCCACATCATTTACTTGGTTAAAAATACATTAAAAAAAGCCACAGCATTTCGTTTTTGCAGCAGTATGGCTTGCAGAAAAAAAGATTTTAGATGGACTTATCTTATAAAATCTGATATGCTTTCTATAGGCTATAAAACTTTTATATAATTTATTTACACCTACAGCTGTAGCTTGGTAGGTACTATTTATCTGGTTTCAGCAATGGCAGTAATAATTATTTTTGGAGTTCACTGCTGGAGAGTTTTTCAAGGGGGTATTAAATACTAGAAAAAGGACAGCACTAATTCAGAAGTAGTCAAGAAGGACCTTATTCATTCATACTCTGCTGCTTATTACATCTGAGATTTATATCAGGTTTCAAAACCCACTCCACGTTTTATGCCATGGAACTGTCTGATGCCATTCTGTATTTATGATGTGTCATTTGGATGCTGGTTAATGTCACAAGTATATAATTTCTAACTGACAACCCCCCAACCCAACTGCTGCATTCAAAATAATGATGAGACCCAGTAGTGTAGTGTTGCCCATCATTTTAGTGAAATAACTTTCAAACTGTGTTCAAAAGACAAAAAGTAATAAAAAAACCCAAAACAGAAATTCAGATACTATTCTATTGGAGGATGCCCTCAACCATCTAATTGTAAGGCACTATCTACATCACAGAGTTAGAGAGATAGTATCCTGGGTGTAAAACTCAGCTTTTCCCCTTTAAAAATAGACTTTCACATCAAAAATATTATTACAGCAGTGTTCAGCAAAGGCACATGTACATTTAAATAAGTGACACAAGTTATTTTGTTGAAATTGCTTAAATTATTTTGAAACTGTGTGACCTCAGTGTTGGTTTCATTAAGAAATGAGTACAGAAAGGTTATGTCCACAGAATACAAAACATTTATTTTACACCTTGTTCTTTAGTGCTTCTGACAAAATTAGCTGTTGTGTAGTAAGTCTTCACTTAAATGGGATAAAGTCAGTTCAGCAAAAGCAATTATTCTGTGTGCTATTTGGTGGA
>NC_056745.1:1223296655-1223364155 GCF_019279795.1 Protopterus annectens
ATATAATCAGGAGAGCAGGCATAGCTGTCAGCAGTATAATCAGGAGTGCAGGCATAGCTGTCAGTAGTATAATCAGGAGTGCAGGCATAGCTGTCAGTAGTATAATCAGGAGTGCAGGCATAGCTGTCAGTAGTATAATCAGGAGTGCAGGCCGAGCTGTCAGTAGTATAATCAGGAGTGCAGGCAGAGCTGTAAGTAGTATAACCAGGAGTGCAGGCAGACCTGTAAGCAGTATAATCAGGAGTGCAGGCCAAGCTGTCAGTAGTTTAGTCAGGAGTGCAGGCAGAGCTGTAAGTAGTATAACCAGGAGTGCAGGCAGACCTGTAAGCAGTATAATCAGGAGTGCAGGCCAAGCTGTCAGTAGTTTAGTCAGGAGTGCAGGCAGAGCTGTCAGTAGTATAATCAGGAGTGCAGGCAGACCTGTAAGTAGTATAATCAGGAGTGCAGGCCGAGCTGTCAGTAGTATAATCAGTAGTGCAGGCAGAGCTGTCAGTAGTATAATCAGGAGTGCAGATAGACCTGTAAGTAGTATAATCAGGAGTGCAGGCCGAACTCTCAGTAGTATAATCAGGAGTTCAGGCATAGCTTTCAGTAGTCTAATCAGGAGTGCAGGCAGATAGAAAAAGCTTTGGCTTAGAATACTACTGCTTAACAAGGCATGGCTGTACCAATACCACAGATGCGCAAAAATGAAGATGGGAGAAATCTCCCAAAAACCAAGGAATAACTGCCAAACACACTTACTCACAATGGCAGTGATTCCCTATGGAAAATAGCAATTGACATTCTTTTCCTTCACATTTTGTGTCTCAGGGTGGTTCTACTTCAAAACGTCGAAAACTCAACATCTAATTTCAAAACAGCAAGACCATAAAATCGAAAATTCAAAACATCTAAAACTCATAACATCAAATCTCACAACATTGAAAACTACAAAGCAAATATAAATAACATCCCACACACCTTTTACTACATTTGTGCAGGTGGCAAGCCCCTCTGCACCCTCCAAGTGGGGGTCTCTGCCCCCCCCCACCCATAAATTAAATATACCAACTCCGAGATCGCACTACAGTGGGAAAAAGTTAATTTCCTAACCCGAATGTATCATGATCACTATAAAGAATGTACACAAAATGTCTAAATCACTTACCTGTATGGCCTAAAAACACGTACAGAGTGGCATAATAAACACTATATACAGATTAACAGAATATACTATAACATTTACATGTTTGATGATACACTACTCAATTTTATACTTTTTCAATGTTGTGAGATTCAATGTTATCAGTTTTAGATGATTTGAATTTTTGATCGTATGGTCTCACTGTTTTGAAATTAGATGTTATGAGTTTTCGACGTTTTGAAGTGAAACCCTCAGGGCACCTGACACTCAAGGAAAAGTAACTTGCCAACATATTGAAAAGCCAGACACCATTTGCATTCTTTCATTTTGTGAAAAAGTATTAGTGCTAAGAGTGTTGACATTACAAAACTATCTTATGTGTTGAATGAAAAAGTTGTGCATGGCGTTGGGCGTTGTTCCCCTAGGTGACCTTTCAGTTCATTTTTTGTTAGTTGAACTATCAGCTCTGACTATGTTTCCAAGTACTCATTGTCAACTTCTACAGTTAACAGTGATGAATTCTGCTACTATATCCAATGTGTATCATTCATAAAATCTTTAATGTGTGTGTTTATATGTGTGTGTATGCAAAGAATCATTTACTTTAGTGTTTGTTGAAGAGAGTGAATGGAATGTAATTCTGTGTTTTATGAAGTTTTAATTTTTTTCAAACCACTGGACACCAGAAGGAGGTAAACAATCTTTTCAGCATCACAGAAAACTTTCTAAGCCACCCTCCCACCCAAGCCCATGTCTTTCTTATAATTGCTGTTAAGGCATAGTAGTGAAGAGTTCTCCCTTGTGGTTAGTGGTGCCCCTAATCCTCTCATAGGCTTATTATTTATTGTAGCTACACTTTCCTTGCATAAATAGCAGTATGGCAGATTGTAAAATGATCTTGGGTTGCTTGCATTAAATGCACTAATTTATGTTTGAGGTGTGCTAGAATACACTCCTGCATGGCTGGTGGATTTGTTCATTTGGCTTTACTCTTATGTCTGAACCACATCAGATGTGACCATATTCCAGTACAGCCCACACTGCAAAATGTAGACAGGATGCAGAAATCAGAACGTGTTTCATAGTGCTAAGGCTGTAGCCTTTGGTTCTGAAGAACCAGCGAGGCCAGTCCAAAGCAATTTGTTATGGTATTTATGTAAGTTAGCCCATTCTTTCTTTTCTTTTCATTTCCCCATTAAAACATATCCAGAGATATTATAATATGTATTATAATATAATGCTAAATAGGCTGACGTGTAAGTGAACAGTGCTGATTTGCAGTATTCTGTATGGTTTTCCATGTTGGTCTACAGTATGTGTTAATGAAACTCGTGATCTAATTCCAATTATTTGTGAACAAAACAGTCTAACAGCTTATTTCTGTGATATGCAGAGCCCCTTCACCATGCAGGAGTTTTTTATCCCAAGCATCCTCTTTAGTTACATAATCAGTTCTGAGGTTATTGTACCTTGGGGAGAGAAGAATTTTTTATAACCACTATTCATTGCACAACTGTAATACTCTTTTTCCATGGTGTATGAGATAAATTCACAACAGAAAAAGAAAGAAAAGTGATATTCTCATTTTATTGTCCAAAAAGTGAGAGCTTTTGTCCTGGTACAATGTATTTCATCAGAAACATAAAATCACTCTGTTTTATACATCTCAACAAGTCATGACAATTGCCAGTTACATTTAACCAAGTCATTAATAAAAAATTTTTTTGTTCTTTTTAAAGTGCTAAAACATTTTATTCACTCAAACGTTTTCACACATAAAATATTTCCAACTAAAACATATAAATCCAAAATTGCATTGCGATAGCTTACACAAAATTGTTTTGATAAAACCATTCCAATATAACAGTGAAATCTGATCACATAAAATAGGCTGCTTTTAGTCTCAAAATATAGCTTAGGGTCACTTGTTCATTGAGTCCTGGGGGTCTGTACCATTTGCTCTAATCTGGCATTCATGTTCTTTATACTCTAAAAAAATGATCAGATGGTCCCCCTCGGACCCCAAATCAACACGATCAATAGCAAACAAATCTAAAATGATGATGCAGGTATTTTTTATATGTTTATATAGAGCATTCCTGTCGTCTTGTATCCAAATATCACGCATATGATAATATATTCTATTTCTCAAAGCCCTTTTTGTTTTTCCTACATAGCATCCCTCACATAGTTGACATAAGGCAATGTAAACCACACCTTTAGTAAAACAATAATATTTATATGTGGACTTTATAATTCTAAAATTCTTTATTTTAAAACTGTCACCCTCTAATATGTATTTACACTGGGAACAGTGGCCACAGTTTATCATACATCCCTTATCATAAGTAGGATTCACCCTCTCCAGCAACATTTTGAAGCTAACATCTTTTTATATACAACTCTCATTTTTTCATCTGCTATTCCAAGATAATCTTGATCTGATTTAAATAAGTTCCAGTTTTTCTGTAAAATATCCTGGATATCATAAAACTGAAGGTTAAATGGAGAATTAAGGCACTCTGAAAACACTTAACTTCAGAAGAGGGCTGACCACCAGTAGTTGTACCCATCCCTAGTAATGGTGTATATACTCCTGCTTGCTTATTCATTTCAGCCTCCACAAAAATCCCCTGAACAAAAGGCTCTGGGTACCCTCTTTTTACAAGCATCTCTTTGATTTTTCTAAACTCTTCCTGAAATATCAGATCCTCAGAAACCACCCTAGCCAACCTCGTATATTGCCCCTTCAACAGAGATTTTTTTTCAGGTGAAGTGGATGCCAGCTGTCAAAGTGCAGCAAAGAATTTGAGTAGGTTGGCTTTCTATAAAAAGCAGATTGGAATCGATGAACATAATTGTTCTTAAAAATACTCACATCTAAATAGTTCAACTTGTCCATATTAACTACCATTGTTAACTTCAAAAACTGGGTAGTTGAATTTAAATATTGATAGAACTCTCAACTTTTCAAGGTTATTCTTCCAGAAAATCACAATGTCCTCCAAATAACACCCATATAGGGCCCAGCAGTTGGTATATTGAGCGGGGAAAACAAATAGCTCTTCCCATTGGGCTAGTACAATGTTAACAAAAATAGGGGCACAAACTGCCCCCATAGCTACCCCCTTAGTCTTCTTAAATATTTGATTTTAAAAGGTCAAATAAATACATCGCCTTATGTCATATATGTGAGGGCTTCTATGTAGGAAAAACAAAAAGGGCTTTGGGAAATAGAATAGATCAGCATATGTATGATATTCTGATACAAGATAACAGGAATGCCCCATATAAACATATCAAAAAATACTCGCATCATCATTTTAGATTTTTTGCTGTTGATCATGTTGATTTGGGGTAGAGGGGGAACCATCTGATGATTGTTTTAGAGTATATAAAACTTAAATAGCAGATTAGAAGAAATGCTACAGAACCCCCAGGACTCAATGAACAAGTGTCCCTAAGCTGTGTTTTGAGACTAAAAGCAGCCTATTTTATGTGATCAGACTTCACTGTTAAATTGGAATGGTTTTAGCAAAAAAGTTTTTTCTGTAAGCTATCACAATGCAATTTTTGATTTATATGTTTTAGAAATATCTTTATGTGTGGAAAGGTTTGAGTGAATAAAATGCTTTATCATTTTAAAAAGAAGAAATTTTTTTTAATTAATTGGTTGAGTGTAAATGGCAATTGTCATGACTTGTTGAGATATATAAAAAGGGTGATTTATGTATTTAGTCATTCTGATGAAGTTCATTGTACCAGGAAGAAAGCACTCAATTTTTGGACAATAAAACATGGAATGTTACTTTTCTTTCTTCTTCTGTTGTGAATTTATCAAGTTTGTTCATGCTGTTTGAGATAATATAGCATAGTTCACTAATTTCTGGATTCACTCCCATGCATTCAACACATTGGGCCACAAGCGCCGTTCAGCACTCGTTTCTGTAGCAGGTACAGGTTTTACAGAATTGGGTTGCTAGCACAAAGCCAAACCCTCCTCAGAGGGTGCACCATACACTTGCATGCACACACTCACATCTAGGGCCACTTTAGAGTGTCCAATCCACCTACTGCATGTCTTTGGAAGTTGTGAGGAAACCGGAGCACACAGAGGTAACCCACATGAATGCAGAGAGGAAATGCAGACTCCACACAGAAGGCACCCCAGCCAAGAATCACTTGCTGTGAGGCGACAGCACTAACCACTATACCACTGCACCATCAGTTCACTAATTACATAATATCAATCTAAGTTCCAAATTATCTGAAATTCCCAGACAGCTGATGTTTGTTTGTTTATCTGAGGGGTGATTCAACAGGGAAATTAATCTCAAGAAACCTTTCCAAGCGCAACACTGTTAAGCATAGAGACATAGGTTTATTCTTATGTTTTAGATTGATTTTTTGGTAAGGACTAAATGCTCATTGACACAAATGCATTCCATTGCCAAAGACTTTCTAGAAACTTTAGGTTTATAAAGGATTACATACTCCTCGACACATTTTCTTTATCTCACTGTGCATTTTTCTCCCTTCAAAATGAGTCATATGGTTTTGAATATCACTAAAGCATGGCTTAGCTGTTTCTTACCTTATTTAGCACTTAAGTGCTGCCCAGCTTCCTTTGTGCATGTCATGTCAGAGTTGCATGAAATCTTGCACTACTTCTTTTGGAATATATCAACTGACCCATTACATTTAATATTTTGACCATGAAAGGCTCATACAGGAAGGCCCTTGTAGTCATGTCATCTTTCCCTTTCACTGGGGCATAAAACTTACTGAGCCTCTGTAGTCATATGCTATCACTGCTGAGCAAACAAATGAAATGGCATGAAATGTGACACTCCAGCTGACTGAGGAAATGAATGTAGAAGACATGCCTGCAGGAGGCTGTGAAGCTATTAGTCTTACTCATTAAATTGCTTTTTAATGATTGTCTTTAATTTCAGTATTTTCTGTTATCTTAAAGAGTGCATTACAAAGTCTGTAAAGAAAGGATAACAACACAAATCAGTGTGTTACTTATTTGAAAGTAGTGAGACTATAGCCAGATATTCTGAAAGTAAGCAGTAATTCTGACCACTGTCATTATAAATGAATGGAAAGAAGATCCAGCAAAAGAGGATAGGGCATTAAACTTTCCCTTTCTGGAAACATTGGGCATTATAGAAAAGAGACATTTTAGCTGTAAAATAAATACATAAAATAAAAATGGTGTGAAAAGAAAATAGGAATGCAGCACACAGAAAAAAATTAGTCATCCTTTATCATGACTAACCCAGGCAGGATACGAAAGTTTAGCTAGGCATATACTTTGTACTCTACAGAGTATATTCTTTCTTTGCATCACTCAGAAAAATTGCAATTTTTTCAGGCTTTATTATTTTTACAGCTGTCCAAACTAATGCCTCAATGTGTTTACAGAGACGATTGCAAATCTAAAAACAATATATTTGTTTTAGAGAAAACCACTGAAATTGATTTGTACATTTATTAACTGCAAGGGGACATTTTGAAAGATGTGCCCATTTGGTTGGAGGATAGTAAAATGAGTCTAAGTACAAAATGGATTTTTTTGGCTGCACCCCTGGCAGGGTGGTAGGTTAAATAAATTATCTCTGTTTAAATACATTTATAGATGGTGAGATGATTCGTAGAATGTTACTTTTAATTCAAAGCTCAATGCTTCCATCTCTAAACTGTTCCCTTTCCCTAATCCTCTCAGATGACATTTTTTGAATACAGTTATGTTTAGATTTATAGGGGGATAGCTAGTGCCTGACCATTTTCATGTAAATTAAGTCAGATGAGTTATTCCCCATAAGCACATGCTGTTTGCTAGTTTGTAAATCTTAAACTAGAAAAACATGTTTGTCAATTGTGTATGAGTTAGCAGACTTCACAGCCACTGGTCTGAGTTAACTTTACAGCAGTAATTCAGATTAATCAGAAACTAATGATTACTTTTCACATTTTTTTGCTTCATCACTACTGAAGAGATGACAGACCATGTTTGCTGTTTATAACTGCTTTCTAATTAATGAGTCTCATTTATTTAATGTGCCAATATATGAAAGGTAGTCTGTTTCAGTTCCTACATTTCAAGTGTTGCTTATGCCAGGCATTCTGCAAACACGAGTACAAACACTCATCATTTAAAATTAAGTTGTGGTACATTCCAGTTACTTTATTATAAGTTGCCAATAAAATAGAACAACTGTCTCAAACTCTTCTGCATCAGATTATGCCAGCAGTCTCTTTGCTAAAATTCTGAACCCCCCCCCAAAAAAAAAAAAAAAAATATATATATATATATATATATATATATATATATATATATATATATATATATAAAGGAGACAGTTCAATTGTCTCTAGTTCATCTCATTTGAAATATGCAAATAAGTCTGTTTTATTGGCTATATGGCTACTTCATCTGAGAATAATTCTTGATCAAACCTCATCCTTCTATTAATTATTGTATTCTGCATCGATTTCTGGCATACATGTGACTGGCCAGAATGTGATACAAAAGGAGGTATTTTTCCAAGTCAGGAAAGCACAGCTGATTAGAGCAATGTAAATGCTTGATTCTTTTCCTGATTGTGCTGAGTATCATTCCTAGCATGATTTGGCTGAAATATGGTATTAAGAATAATGTGAATGTTAAACTAAAAAACAATTAAAATAGAAACTGCGTACATGTATTTCAAACAGAATCATGTCACTCTATGGAATGCTTTCAGTGAAAATACAATTGACTCAAATAAAATCAAGCAACACCCACTATCAACGAAAGACCAGGCTTTTTTCCAAAGGAACATAAGTCCCCCCTGCACTCCCATGTTGGAGGGAGACTCCACACCTCTCCAATTTATAGATACCAACTCCATGGGCACAAACATTGGGGAAAAGTGCAACCTCAGTTATCAAGAGTTGTTTTCTACAAAGTTTATTTGTGTGAATGGTCATTAGCATCACACTAAACACATTAACAGTATTCACACTAAAAGCATTCCATAGATTGACTGGTGCCCTTTCAAATTTTCAAACAGCAAATGGGGTTGGGACACATGTAGAGGTAAAAGGTTAGTGTTTGGGGAAGTCAAGGTATCACTCCTGAAAGAAAATGAGATGAATAACCTGGCACTTGCAAGGACATCATTTTAAAAAATGCAACATGTTTACTTTTTTTGAATGATTAAGGCTGTGGGTCATTTTTGGAAATGTGGGAAGGTTTTCAGTAAGACATTTCATTAAGATCTCCTTATGTGATTTCTAAATAAACTGGAAATTAATAAAGTGAGGTTTACTAAATGAATTGTTTGAGGAACAAGTTGTATGAAAGGTAACAGAACTTGGAAAATTAAATTCAGTCCTAAGAAAGTGTAAGATGCTGAAGAGTTAGGTTCCACAAGGAGTGGGGTTGGTCTAGTTATGCTTTGTTGTTTGCAGTACACATTTCCCCTACCTTTTGTTGAATGGAAATTGTATGAAGGTTCACTTAGATAAAACTAAATGGTCATAGTTTCTGCTCCACAAAATTTAAAACAAGTATTTTCAGGAGGAAGCCTTATGATATGACCCCCCCCCCAAAATGCGCAAAATTATGTACACTACCCGTAAGGTCACACAATCATGGAGAAAATGGTACACTCTGCGAATCACTGCTGGCACACAGATATTGTACTGGCAGTGATTTCAATCAGGAAAAATTGATCAAAGAATTCAACACTGGGGAGCAGATCTCAATGAGTTTAGAGCTTATCCAGTTCACACTTGATGAAATATAAGGTAATGGTGATGCACAGGGGATGTATGCCTTTTATGCCAAGTATGTTACAATTTAATACACACTGGCAATCCCAGCATAAACGAAGGGACTTTGACAAATGGGAGGGATGGTCTCAGATCTTCCATCTTAAATGTGCTGTTAAAATATACAAAAGCACACAGTTAAAACAAAGATGACTATGGACTGGCATACATTATAGGAGACATCCTTACAAACGTGGCACAAGATGTGTCATAGACCATGATTTATAGGCTTTGATAGCAATTGGGAAAACGTGACCAATTAAGTCTGCCCACCTTTTAATTATTTGATATTTTAATTTATTTCTTTATGAAATACTTGTATATACACTGTTCTAAAATGCTCATTATAACACCTGTGTATGTCACTGCAGATCTCATCATGTGTTGATGCCTTGTTACTCTCTTACTATCCCCATCACTCCCTCAATTATTACTTGGTGAGTGGAGTAATAATGTAGTGCCCCTACCTATTCTCTCTCTACATATTCTGTTTCCACTGTATTTATGTGTATTCCTCTTCCATTCTTAAGATGTATGCAGTTATGCTGGTATATAAAACAGTATGTGTTCATCTCTTATTTCATATGTTCTTTCTGCCTAAATAAACTGTATGCAGTTGTGCAGAGATTAACTTTATTATCATTATCCATTATCTCATACCAGAAGCCAACTAATGTTTTCAATGTCACAGCCTATGTGATGTTCATGTAATCAAGCACCCGAATTAACATTTTCAGGTGTACATGGCAGTAGACAGGAGTCCTCTACAAGTAGTTTGCTGTATACAGTGTGACCATTCATCTGCAAAGCCTCCCATTGGCTATCTGTTCTTTCACCACCCAATCTCAATTTTTCCTTTATGCTCCACAGGTCTTACATCATCAATAAAGAAACTCTCTAGAAAAGCTCAGATAGTTAAAACACGGACAAATAAATCAATATAGCAAACAATAAAATAATTAAATTAGTGGTTGTATTCAAACTTTTGCACTATAAAATTGTTGTTAAATGAAATGACAGATATAGCAGCACCATAAATATCACTCACAAATCTTGTTGCAATCCCACTAAGAGAAACTTTATTCTGAACTTTGCCAATGCCACCATTTCCAATTATTTCTGTCTCAGTGTTTCTTTTCTTTCTTAGTTGTGCCTCCCCTGACTTTTTTTCTTATCTATTACCTGTGCAGTTCCAATTTCTGATTCCAGATTCAGCTTTGCTCACCAGCTGCTGACTGAAGTTCCTCCGTCTTCCTTGTTCTTATTTTGTCTCTCATCAGGGCTCCCCAGGAAGTCAAGAGCACCCTCTACTGTCAACATTAGTGGACTTTCTTTGGGTGACTGAGCAGATGTCCCCTACTTACTGTCTGAGATTGCCCCAAAAAGTGAATATGGGCTCAGAAGGTTCTACCTAGGATCCCTTGCCTAGACAGGAATATGTCTGGGACATCTTTGGCATTAGTTTGCATAAATCAAAAGCTGCACAGAGCTATTCTTCTCTGACTGTAGTAAATAATTGCCATGTGTTACCAATACATATATATATATATATATATATATATATATATATATATATATATATATATATATATATCTACATATACATACATACATATTAATATATAGATAGATGGATAGCTCTATCAGTACTAAGGCTGCTGGATCTTGAGAAAAGGAAAAATCACCTGGATATAGCAATCTTGATTTTCAGACAAAAATCACAGTTTCTGCACATCAGTAATCACACATAAGAATGATGGTCACGATATGTCACAAATAAGGCTGGCATCCATATAAGAATGTCTGTGTATGTGTGTGTGCCTGAAAGAAAAAAAAAACAGCAGATGCAATATGAGTGAAAAGGCATTTCATCAAAAACTGTAGAAATCTACAGATAGTATTTCTGGTGCCATTTTTGATCATGGGAGTTGTTAGGTACATAAATTAGAGGAATGTGTGTGTTAACCCCAGATTTGTAGATGATTGAATTTATATGCCAGCTCCTGATTCACTGTGCGGTGTTTTTTTTTCTCCGTGGGTGTGTGAACATGGCATTAGAATATATAATTAAGGGGGATGTGGGGGAAGGGGCATGCTATTCTGTAAAAAAGCTTTCTGTGATATTTATATTGTGTAAAATATTTTCAACAAAATCTCTTTTCAGGCAAAACTATGTTCAGTCAAATGTACCTACTGTTTTTTCTTTCAGTCAACTCTATCTTCAACAAAATGATACAGAACTATATATATATATATATATATATATATGTGTGTGTGTGTGTGTGTGTGTGTGTGTGTGTGTGTGTATGTATGTATATATATATATATATATATATATATATATATATATATATATATATATATATATTAGATATTTTCTCACTTTTGAAAAATCTGTTAATTCAATACATTTTCAGTTGTCTTCCATGTTAACATGCAAGTTTCTTTCCTTTCTTTCCATCTGATAGAAAAAAAAGGTTACATTTGTTCATTTCTTATTCATAAAGAAATAACTGAAACCATATAAAATTATATATAAATTGATTTTGACACTCATTTGTGTGATCAGCGGTATGTGAATGGCTGACTTTTCCTCACGAAGGTGATGTATCAGGTAGAGTTGCCATCTCACACCAAGAGGTCCTCTGGTTAAATTCTCACCTGGGGTACCTTTTGTAAGAGTCAGCATGTCCTACCTGTGTTCGTGTTGGTTTTCTCCAAGTGATCTGATTTCCTCCCACATTCCAAAGATATGCACTCGGGGAACTGGCCGTAGGTATGAGTGTGCATATATAGCTAGCCATCTGGCAGTGTGAACATTGACTGTAGAAGACTGTGAAACCTGATCTCACATGGGAAATAAATGAGGAAATTAGGGTTGTGGATGGATGGTTGAATTGCCAATGCCCCAGCGATTACCCCTTTCCCCTTTGTGGCCCTAACTCAGACTTGGTGTATATAAATAACAGGTGTAGGGGTGCATCTCCCCATTGTCTAGGGGTTGCAGGGGATATTGCCCTCCTGAAAAACACATTTTTACATTTTATTTACTTCCATATGCTGTTGGTGTTTGGAAGCTTTCACTCATTTGTGATCGCAATTGTGTGAAGTGATCACAAATGAGTTGATTACTTGTCAGTTAAACAACAGCGTGTATTATTTATTAACACCTGATAACTTTTTCAGCAGCCACCTGTTTGTATGCATTAAAAGTAGCACTGTTTTTATTAGATATGTACAGAATATTCTTTATTGTAAATTACAGATTGTCTATATTGCTTCCTTTTCCTCTACATGTTTTAGAATTCCAATGTAGTAAAGATGTCCTAAGTGTATATCATGTAAACTGATATCAAAGATGTGTTTGACTGTGCCTTGGTAGTCAGACTTTCTGATAGTGACAAATAGTGGCGATTTCAGTCTCTACCATTCCATAACGTATCAAAATGAGTGAAACTAATTTTATCATTTTTAACCATATTGTAGATCTCACTGAAAATGTGTTTGTCTTTTTACCAGATAATGGGATAGTGTTACTTTGCAAACACTCATTGGATATGTAAATGAATAAAGCAGATTAAAAAAAAAAAAAAAAACTTCTGCTAGACTGTGGGAATGTAGTGGGTTAATTCTGTAGTTTTGTTCACTATCTGTAATTATCAAGAAACAGGAAAAGGCCAGAAAACAAAAACTGCCTGTTGAAGAGTTGCCATTTGTTCTACCATGATGGCAGCTAATACACTGTATTTAGAACGTTTCTGGCTGTAGATTTTTTTCTTGGTATCTATATGTGTTACTACGTTTACTCTGTGGTGTTGACCTACTGCTGAAGCAAGCTCATGGTTATTACTATTTAACCCAAGATGTGGGTGTAGCAGAAGCCCTTCTGTCTTTATTTATAAATGGATGAACCTTTTTATAGAGGATTTTGTTATGTACATAACCCATGTTCCCTTGCACAGCCAATGTATTCAATTCCGGAATATTCTGAGATCATAGACAGTAACTTCAGTTTAATCACTGAGTAGTTGTCTAATATCTGTGAGGGTCAGACATGAGGATGGTCCACGCTGTCAATACTAAGGCCTTATATGAACAATTTATGTAAAATATAACACTACTAGCCTTTAAATAGTTATTGATTAGGACCTTAGCCTTCTCTCTGTCTATCTCTGAGATTGCCATTTTTGAACTTATGACAGGAACTTGCAAAGGAGATGTTGCCAGAATTCCTAATGGGCAGCCAGTACTAGCCAGGTCATGCTAAGTGTTGTCCTCTTGATAGTCATGGGACACCTCCCTTGGAAATGACCCAGTCACACAGCACTGGCAGTAAATGTGGATTGTTCTGCTACAGGCCTTCTATATTTGCTAAATGACATTTATAACAGTATGAGCTCCACAAGACAGCTGATTACATCAGGGTAGGAATCATAACCAACCTCATCCGATTGAGGCTTGCCATGCTTAAAAACCTGTTAGATTATTATAGGTCAGGACATTCAACACAGCCTTGTAGCAGAGGTTAGCGTAATCAACAGCAGATGAGTGAATGAATCCAAGATACAGGTTAGTGGTCAGTTTGGGGAGATCAATACCCCCATGTGAAATCTCATGCCATAGGTTTCCAGTGGTTGTGAAGACTAGAAGTTGTATGGTCTTTACTGAAAGCCCTCTTTTCTCAATAGTTACAGCGCAGTAACTTCCAGGAATTTCACTTAATGCAGAACTCTTTAAAGCTTTGACATGTGGTTAGTACAAGCTGCAAATCAACCAGAAGGATGTCAATGAAAGGAACACCTGCCCTGCCCTTGCACAGCAAAATTAATGAAGATGAGTTAATTACACTGCTCTGGAGTGTCAATGTCATTTCTAAAAAAACACTACCAAGTGTTTAGTTTCAGAGCTGTCAGTCAGACTTCCAGATTTTGTGTGCTCTTGTAGACCTAGTTTGACTAAATAAAAGCTTTTGCTAGCAATAGTCTGAATGCTTGGTGGGCTGGTGGCCTTTTGTTGAGACTTTGGTCTTTTAACTGCTGAAATCCCACCATTAAAGTGAACACTGTACAGTTACCAGGGCTTCTTCTAGCATGTACTGTCATCTTTAGGACAAATTTATTCTGTCATGCTAGTTTAATGACTGTGTACCTGTATTTCATTATGTAAGAATAAAGATGTTATTTATCTTGTAACATTACAAAAAAAGAAGTCTTCAACTTGTAAAAAAGATAATCTTTATTCACACTGCCTTGCCATTGGTTTGGTCTTATGAATAAAATATATGCTTGATGTCATCTTAGGTTTGTCACAGTGTTTAATTTCTGTCTCTGTAAAATTTACTAAACAAGGAAACTGATTTGTTCCTAGACTTGTTCATTTTAGCCTTGGTACCTTATGTCACTCATGAAGACAAAAATCACCACAAATTAATTGAAGTGTGATGTGCTACCAGATATCTTTGCATTATGAAATAACACATACTGGATATATGCAAAAATATAAAAGTGAGAGAAAGAAGCAACCTGGTGTTGGTCTTAATAATGGATACAGTAGCCCGGAAATGCCATTGGGTGACCAGTAGTACAGGGCCCTACAGATGCAAAATTTTGGAAAAGGAAAGAAATAAAAGTATAATAATAGGATAGCTAAACCTTTTGGGACTAAATAGGAGGTGTACACTAATAAGTTATGAAAGGAAATGAAAGGAGTGGTGTAAACTTGTGACTTGAGTACATGGTGAAGAAATGGTTTGGGGAGGTGCATGCCAGCCATGAACTTCATAAACAAATAAGGAGTTACAAAAATGCATGTGAGAGAAATTGTGGGCAGTACTAATCGCTTTAGATTATGCTCAGTGATTCCATCCTACAGGACAACAATGAAAAAGATCTAGGGTAGTAAAAGGGAAGACGATCTACTGGACAGGAAATGAGGAGGTATAAAGGGGCACAAGAAGGACTGACACAAAAATTAAGTAAGTGTGGGGTAGACTGAGATGGTTGCAGAGAAGGTTATAAGGGACAGGATCACATGGAGAAGGAAATGTAGCAAGATGAGACAGTCTGCTTTGTTGTAAGAAGAAGTGATAGCTCTATAAAGAAAAATGGGAGAGTTTATAAGAATGTGAGTGATAATGGAGTTTGAGGTGTCAGCAGTCTTAAAAGGGAGATGGAAGTAAAGCTCCTAGAGTCATATTAAAAAGCAAGGCAAATTTCTATAAAAGAGGTGACGGATGTAAGGCAAAAAGATAAACATTGTTCCATTATTTGCAGAGGAGAGCAGGGAGTAGCTTTTCTGTAGACTGGACTACTGTAAATAGCTGGAAAGAGTATGAAGAAATCAGACACAGATGAAGGTACTAAATGCAGGGAAAAAAATGAAAAGGCAAATGTCAGTATGTAAAGGAGGAGGAGGAGGAGGCAGAAAAGGGAGAGCTGAGTGGAACATTCCCTAAGATCAGACCAGCATTACAGACCATTCCCAAGGATGCACAGGTACATCCAGCATTGGGTTTTTGTCTGCTTGACATTCATCACACACATTCCTTTTTCTTCTGTATCAGACATCCCATAAGGAATTAATTTTGGTCTGAAAAATACAGGTTTAGAAACCAGTGAAAGATAAAAGTTGGTTTTCATGCATTTCACTGTACCCATTTCTTTAAATGCAGTTTCAGCCTTCAAAATATACCCTCTAACCTTCACTTTCAGACTGTATGTGATTTTATCAACCCCTTCAGTCTAAATTAATTTTATTCATGCCAATTTCTTGCAAGAAAGCTGAGGCCAACACTTAACACTATTATCAGATGTAGTGTTTCTTTTTGCTCCTTATGTAGATCAACAACTTCAATTATTCTATACGTTTGCATTCAAAATCTTCATTACAAGTTCAGCTAGTCACAAAGCTGTATTAGAGATTTTTTTTTTAGTTCTTTTCACACATCAGGGCTAGTCTACTCCCTATGTCTACTTCCAAATGTTTAACTTTATGTTCTGTCTTTATGTAAGGCATTAATAGGTGAACTTTTTTCTAAGTTACTTTGCACAATGAATGTCCCTTTGGATTACTATAGCAATAACCCACGCCTGGGTGTGGGTAATGCTAAATTTACCCACGGTTGGCGTGGTTTGGTCCCGAGGGCGAAGCCCGAGGGACCAAACAAAGCCAACCGTGGTAAATTTAGCATTACCCACACCCAGAAGTGGGTTATTGCTATTATACCATGACATTATTTAAGAAAAGAAACTGTTACTTTTCTTAAATAATGGCATAGTATAATGCCTGTTTACTGCCCTTCCGCAGATGTCTGGCATCCGCGGCAGTTCTGATGTACTGCGCGCCTGCGCAGTACATCAGAGTTGTAAAAGCAACGGAGAAATCAAGATCTCCGTTGCTTTTTATGTCGCTATGTTAAATGAGTTTAACATAGCGAGACAGTTTAAAATAAGCAACGGACATCTCCGTTGCTTATTTTAAATGTCTCGCTATGTTAAACTCATTTAACATAGCGAGACACAAAAAGCAACGGAGATTTTGCTTTCTCCGTTGCTTTAAAACTGTCTCGCTATGTTAAATGGGTTTAACATAGCGAGACAGCTTTAAAATAAGCAACGGAGATCTCCGTTGCTTATTTTAAAGCTGTCTCGCTATGTTAAACCCATTTAACATAGCGAGACAGTGTTTTTAAAAAACGAGTTATACTAAGGGAAAAAAGTCCGGGGGACCGGACCTTTTTCCATTAGTATAACTCGATTTACAACGGGCACGCTGGCCAATCAGCGTGCACGTTTCGGGGGGGTCATGGTATAATATGCATTTTTCTCATTCAGAAATATGTAAACAATCAGTGCTAAGCACCCTTTTAGATCTTTTAAGACAGGCTTATTGTGAAGATTTCTTTTCTGTCTATGTATTTTTTTGCTCTACATGCTTTACCTATGTGTCAGTTACAGAACAAGCATAGCATTTTCTGCCTTACATGTACAGTGACAAGCCCAATGCAACAGTGACAAACCTTTTGCATTGCTGCAGTTGATAAACTTGAGACAATGGGATCATTCCTTTTATGGTAGTGTTCTTTTGCTAAGGTACATCCTACCTTTTAACCTGCATTGTTGCTTCACCTGCCAAAATAATGCTTTGGTGAGTTCATTTATTCCACATACTGTCTTTTCAAAATTTGCTGTAAAGACCGTCCATAGTTACAATCTTGAGCTAAGTTTTTCAGCTCAGCTACACATTGAGGCACTGATTTTAGTATGCTTTCTAGTGTGATACTGAAATATGCATATCTTCTAGTAATGTAGGACTAAAACATTCCCGTTAATTTATCAGCTGTCTGTAAGTCTTTCAAAGGGTTTAACAGGCATTGGGAGAATAACAAAAAAGAAAACTGCACCAAAGCATGGCCAATAAAACGTAATATACTTTATTTGAGTAAGCACTTTCATGACCCCTATTTGCTTCTCCAGACTCTAAAAACTGTTACACATGCAAAGCAGTACTTAAATAAAATCTAAAAAATTGACCAGCCAATAAGATACTTCCAAATGACAATGTATCTCAAGCATTTAAAGAAACAGTAACAGCAACCTACAAAAATGACTCAAATAAATGTTAAAATAACAACAAAATAAACTTAGTGTCCTGTAGAGGGGTTTAAGTTTTATACCTTCTCAACCTGTGGACTTGGTTGATTGTATTATGACTTGAAATTATATATCAGGACTTTGATGTTGAGACTATGTACCATAATGATAATATTGCCATGGATGTAGTTGATAATATTTTAAGATCATAAACTAATCTCACTGGAAATCCACATCCCGCCCCCACCCCAAACAAAAAAGACCACACTGAAGAACTTCTCTAAAGCAAACTTCACACTACTCAAGACTGGTGTGGTATCCTTCAAGGCCCCTGAGCCAGTAGAAACCACAACCCAAGTTGCGGAAGCCCTTACAAATGCCTTCTATGAACACCTCCAGGACTGCATGGATCAGGCAATCCCAAATAAAACCAAGACTCTTTCCACAAAGGGCAAACATCCAGTCTGGTGGACCCCAGCCATTAACAAACTTTACAATAAGAGGAGAAAGCTATTACATGATAGAACAAAATCCATAAAAGGAAGTCACCCCTGATCATTATTAGTAAAAAAAATACGAGCACTCATAAAATCAACTAAGGCCAATTTTGAGAGAAAAATTGCCGTGGATTCAAAGGACAATCATAAGGCCTTTTTCAGCTATGTTAGGAACCTGGGTAGAAACTCCCAGATATGCTCAGAATTAGTCCAAAATGATACAAAAATCACTGAACCCACAGACATTGCCAACATACTGGCAGACAGGTTCAGTGCAAACTTCACCCCCCCCCCCAAAGGAGAGATAACTATCCCAGCAGAGTGTAGCCTCCCAGACATCTCAAATGCGCAGGTGAAAGCTGCTCTCTCTAAAGCTAAAAACACAGCATCAATGGGACTGGATGGTGTCCCGGCTGTGTGCTACACGAGCTAAATGAGGAATTAAACCCGCACATAAGGCAGCTGTTTAATCTCAGCCTTACCACAGGATACATGCCCAAGGAGTGGCGTACGGCAACTGTGGTCCCACTCCACAAAGGCGGTGCCTCTACGGACCCTGGTAATTACCGCCCCATAAGCTTAACAAGTCTAGTCTGCAAAGCTATGGAGAGGATCATAATGGAACTCATAAACAAAGATATAGGGGACTTGCAGACATTGGACCCGACCCAGTTTAGCTTCGTCAAGGGCAGATCATGCCTTTTGAACTTGGTCGACTTCTTCGAAACAGTCACCAAGGCCATTGATGAGGGAAAGGCAGTCCATACAGCCTACCTTGACCTTGCAAAGGCTTTCGACACAATACCCCACTCGGGTATTGTAGAAAAACTTACCAGCTTAAATGTAAACCCATATGTCACAAGATGGGTTGCAAACTGGCTTAAGGACAGAACCCACAGGGTTAGAGTTGCTGGCGCTATGTCAGACTCCAAGCCGGTCACAAGTGGTGTCCCACAGGGCTCGGTCCTTGGTCCCCTATTGTTCGGCATCTACTTCTCAGAAGTACAGGCCAACATGGGAGGACTTTGGCTGACAAAGTTTGCAGACGACTGCAAACTGGGCGCCATAGTGGAAAGTGCATCGGACACGGATATCCTTCAGAAGGGACTCACGGAAACAGATAGCTGGTGCCAGAGCCATGGCCTGAAGTTAAACGCCAAAAAATGTATAGTCATACCCTTCGGGAAAAACAAGGTAACCCAAGCTACCATATAGGCGGCAATCCACTAAGCACAGAAGAGGTTATCAGGGACCTGGGGACCCAGGTTGACAGTGGCCTTTCTTTTGACACTCACGTTGCTAAATTGGTTAGAAAGACCTTCTACATTGCCCACCTGATCATGAAGGGATTCACATGCAGATCTAGTGAGGTCATTGTTCCCCTGCACTCTTCACTTATCAGACCAATGATCGAGTACAATGCCCCATTCGGGATGTATCTCACCCGACATCTGCAGCAATTGGAGAGACCCCAAAAGTTCCTCACCAAAAGGATAAAGGGACTCCAAAATCTGTCATATGCTGCCATATTGAAGAAACTCCAGCTCTATTCAGTCGCATACCGTCTGCTCAGAGGTGACATGTGCCTGACATACAAGGCCATGTCCAACCCGGAATTAATGGACATGCTCCACCTCAAAAAATCCAAATCCACCAAAACAACTAGAGCAAGCGACTTAAACCTTAGCACGGATATAAATAGGACGTGCTGGAGGGATAGATTTATCACTCAGAGACTCCCTATGCTGTGGAATAAAATCCCGGTCCATGTGAGGCAGAGCACCTCGCTGGCTCTGTTCAAGAGAAATCTTGACCTGTGGATGGGAGATCGTAGGTTTACCCCAGGAATCATCTCTGTGTCACTGCTGGACAGAGGCACAACAAACTAATGGGCACAGTATTTTTTCATATAAGGGGTGGCGTAAGCCACAAAACTTTGGGCTAGGCTTATAAATGCCTTAGGGCAGATAGCCTAGTATAAACCTATGAACCTATGAACCTAAGAAGTCTAATGTGTTTGTTCCACAGAAGCATCAGATTGTAGAGTTGTTTGCTAGAAAATGTGAACATAATATTTATGAGTTATTCAATGATAGGTTACAGAATCTACATTTTCTACTACTACTATCAGTTGTTGAGAGAGCAGCCCTGGATGAGTTGAGGAACAGTGAGAGCATTGTTATACATCCTGCAGACAAGGGTGGCTCGGTGGTGGTCATAAATAGAGATTACTATTTTGAATCCATGAAACAGATGCTGGGTGATTTGAATACATAGCAGTTATCAGTGCTGCTGACATAGAACACATGCACAATACTATTATGAACACGCTGTTGGATTATCTTAACACACAAACTATTTCTCAAGATCTGTTCAATTATTTGGTTGTAGAGGCCCCACTTGTGCTGGTTATACAAGGGATGCCCAAAGTCCATAAAGATCCAATGAGAGCTCCATTTAGGCCTATAGTAGCCGGTGGAAATTAGTTGAATGAGTCATTTTCTATTTATGTAGAGAAATGTCTTAGGCCTATTCTTGATAAGTAAGTGTACGTTCTTAGGAACACTAAACAATTTCTATCAGATTTGTTTGAGTATGTGGAAAGATCTGCAGACCTAGAAGGGGGTATTATTAGTCACCATGGATGTTCAATAGTTAAGTACAGTTATACCCAATCTTCAGGATATTGAAATGGTGAGGAGCTTTTTACTAAAGTGGAGTGAATATAACTTAACCTTTGTTGACCCCTATGTCTGTTTTTGGAAATAGTTTTAGACTATAATGTTTATATGTTTAATGAGGAATATTGTCTGCAGATATCTTGTGTAGCTATGGGCACTTCTTGTGCCAATAGCAACACCAACATGATACTTGCAGAATGGGAATCCAGAGTTATTTTACCTGTGTCTTGGGTTCGGTTTTGCTGGAAATTTGTGGATGATTTGTTCCTCATTTGGGGTGGTTTACATTGTGAATTGGATGCCTTTGTTTCTCTGTTGAATGATAGTACCTCATTCCTTAAACCTATGGCTAAGTCTTCATTTGAAAGAGTTCAGTTTTTGGATGCTCTTGTTAGTAGAGACCTGTGGTGGATCCCTTACCAGAGATCTTTACATAAAGGAGTGTACTAAGATATACTTACTTCATCGCTCTAGAATGCACCCACAACATATTTTTAATAACATAGTTAAGGAACAGGCCAAGAGGTTGTCTAGGCTTTGTGCTGATGATTCTACTTGTGATGGACATTTGAAACAGTTAGAGGCTAATTTGAAAAGAAGAGGATATGCTGAGAATGAGATTGATAAGGGTGTGAATGAAGCTAGGGCTTTGAGGTGTACAAGAGCTAGACCATATTTTTCCAAGTGTGATGCCCCTTTGAAGGAGGTGGACAGAACTAATGGAGGTAGTATGGTCATCATTGCATATAGTAGTGATATACGCTTGTTAAGAGAGATTTATTATAAGAACTGGTGGATTTTGCAGCTGGATGAGAAAGTTACAAGGGTGGCTAGAGACTACCCTAGGTTTAGATATAAGAACAAACCTCATTCAAACTTATGTTGTGTTACCCTGATAGAATATCACATCAGACCAAGGATGGTGTTTCCATGGGGACCACCACTTGCAATGACTGTAATTTCTGTTGCTCCATAGGAGTGTGGAGGGGTATTTATGCACCCAGATACAGGTAGAGTGTTTAAGATCAAAGTGGAGGCTGATTGCAACACTAAAAATGTGGTCTATTTATCCTGCTGTGTGGCCTGCCCACATTTTTATGTTGGCAAGACCAACAGGAGGTTACATGAGATGATACATGACCATAGCTATTTTACAAAGAGGAAATTAGAATGTAGTGCCTTAGCCAAACAAACTTTGATTGCAGGTGATTCTCATATCTCTTGATTTCAGGTTATAGATATGGTTTATGACCATCTGTGAGGAGGTGATTTAATCAATTATACACAGAATTTGGAGTCCTGATGGATTGTTAGACTTATGGCACATAAGAGGTTGGGGATGAATGAATTTGTGCCAATTAAACCAGCCCTGCGAGCTAGGAGACTAAGGAGGTGAATGTAGTATGGTGACAAATATATCTTAAGTGGGTCAAGTAGGTCTAGCTTTAGCTAATTAGGGCACCACATTTA
The DNA here is from genome assembly GCF_019279795.1 of Protopterus annectens. Lineage (NCBI taxonomy): Eukaryota > Metazoa > Chordata > Ceratodontiformes > Protopteridae > Protopterus > Protopterus annectens. The sequence continues at coordinate 1,223,318,845 of NC_056745.1, forward strand.
TTTCTTTTTATTTAAACCTGAATATGTTGATGGTTGTTTGAGGCCATTTGTATATGTCAAATGGATACATTTTCTTTGTAGTAATATTTGTCAGTCTTAAGGCTGAGCTTATATTTTGGTATTAGTAGTTTAAGTGATATATTGTGAAGTAGACAGTAGATGGCACTGTGAGTACTTTATTTAAGGCCCAGCTTAACAGAGTAGTGTTTGTTAGTTTGGCCTGTGACTGATGACAGTGTTGTGTTGTTCTTGTGGAGTCTGCACTTGCAGTGAAGTTAGGGGTGTAGGATTGAACCATCCTTCACATGAAATGTGTCCTCAATGTAAGTTCCTTGGACAGTTGATAGATTTAAGCCGCTGTTTAATAGTTTATTACTATCAGCAGCAATAGGATATGTGTGCACGAGTGTTCCTGTTTTAAGAATGTGTTAGTTTTATTTAGAGTTATGTTTTATGCTGTCATTTTGTATGTAAATTTTATTGCTAGGCAGTAGACCTGAGCTGTTGTTTGACATTTTGGAATTATTTTAACAGCTCAAGTCATGCTTCAGCTTACGGATGGACTAACATTATAAAGTGGAATGCCTCATGTGCAGAATGATAACTTATGTTTTGATGCTTCTTTTTAGGTTGAAGGTATTCATTCCGCCATTTAACATCCGATATGATGTACAGTGTTACAGCTGTTTATGAATTAACAGATGTGAGAATTTCTATATAGAAAGAACATGACATAGTTGTTTTGCGAAGGTTTTTGCATATGTATATGTGACTGAGTCATTCACTGCTGCATCTAGTTTGAGATTTTATTATATAGGAAATACTTTGTGTTTTTTATTATGTTGTTATTTTAACATTTGAGTCATTTTGTAGATTGCTGTTTCTGCTTCTTTAAATGCTTGAGCTACACTGTCAAGTGGAAGTATCTTATTGGCTGGACATTTTTTTAATTTTTATTTGTACCGCTTTGCATGTGTAACAGTTTTTAGAGTCTGAAAAAGTAAACAGGGTTCTTGAAAGTGCTTACTCAAATAAGTATATTAATTTTTATTGGCCGTGCTTTGGTGCAGTTTCATTTTTTATTATTGACTTGTTTATTTGGCAGCTTATATTCATTGGGGCTGGTGAGTTTGTTTGTATATAGGCATTAGGAGAATGTTAATTAAAATGTAGGTTGAGTTTCACTATCGCAATCATAAGAAGTATGATTCTTTTTGTTCTTCATTTGAAATGTCACTAACAAAAATGTTTTTTTTTTTATCTTAATTTGTAATGTTATCATCACTAAATAAATGAATTAAATAAGTAACCAAACACTCTTTTAAATTTTCACATTAGACAGAGCAGTCAAAAGTACTTAGATGCCATTTTCTTCTCTTCGGTTTTCATGAGGTTGATGCAGGTATTGCATTCTATCAGTATTAAGCCACTGATGGTAACTCAGTTAAAGAGTACCATATGCTGAATATACTGAATATAAAGTGTAAACTTCTTAAAATGTAAAAATATTTTACTAGAAATCCAGACTTCAGCAGAAGAGCAGCAGATGGAAACTGGTGCCTATGGATTCATAGTTGAGAAAGTTTTGGATGAAATTTTACAGAGTTAGCACAGAACCAGCATAGGTTAAAACTTATCAAATATATTTCAGACTAAACTATCTGTTCCTAAACAAATGACAGCTATGATAACCATTTAACCCATTCACACCTATAGTGCTGTTGTTGCTTCATACAAGCAATGGTAGATATTTGAGCCACCTTTCACATTCGTGCCTACAGTGCTTGAAAGGCAGATCACACATACAGTCTTTTTTGTTTTACTGCAACGCAATCATAACTTTGCAGTCTTTAGTGCCACAATTAAGCACTTTAAATGTGAGAATTTTGCTTTAATTGGACAAGTCTGGTTGAAAAGGTTTGTATCATATTTAAATTCTCTTTGACTCTGAGCCTGCCAGCAATCAAGAATGTGGCACATTACTGCATGCAGGTGTTATTGAGTTAATAGCCAAGATACTACACTAAGCTTCATCCAGAAAGGAGATGTAAATGGATCTCTGGTCACTGACAAATGAAAATGAACAGAGATCAGACAATCTGCAAACTTGTTATATAACTGGCAGGAATGCTTTTGTCAGTTAACCAAACCACATAGACAGGCAGATCTCAAACTGTGAGGCATATCTCTCTGTTCCAGGTGACGTGCAATGCTGATCAGAATATATATATGTATGTATGTATATGTGTGTATCACTCTCTCTCTCTCTCTCTCTCTATATATATATATATATATATATATATATATATATATATATATTACAATTGCCTACCCAATGAAGCTGGTAGATACAATTATAGGTACAGAGGTTCATAGGTGCTTACTAGGCTTAAGCCTAGCCATGCATCCCAAATCTCTGACATGTTCTGGTACCCTTGATAAGTGTAAGTAGGGGCTTGGGAGGTGAAACATTTGCAAGAAGGGGCCTGGGAGAGGAACCATTTACAAGCTGCCTGTGTCCATTAGAGACATAGGTGCCAGACGAGGGATGGATTCCTCTTCCCCATCCAGTTGTTAAAGTTACACTTGAATTGGGTTAGGGGAACTCTGCTTCACATGGATGGGGTGCCTTTTCCAGAGATGGGTAGTCTGGGATACGTACCTGCCTGTCCAACAGGCCGTATGTATATCACAGGCAAGGTTTAAGTCTGTAGAATAGGTAATTCTGATGCTGTTTGTTTTGCGGATATGCAGGAGGTCCATCAGAGTGTGGTCTGACAATGCCTTATATGCCAGGCATAGATCTCCCCTCAACAACCTGTAGGAGACAGAATACAGGAATAGGGTCTTGATTAGTCTGCATAGGAAATGTTATTTATACCCTATATTCTTTTAGTGAGGAGCCTCTGTGGATGTTCCAGTTGTTGGATATGCCTGGTTAGGTATATACCAAAGGGGACACTGTACTCAATGATAGGTCTGATGAATGCCGAATATAGGGAAATAAAAAATAATAACAGATACAGGACCGAAAAGAAAAACTAATAATCAAACAAATGGTCCAGGCAGCAGCAGGTGTCAACCAGTAGAAAGGTTTATTTTATAAAAAATTCACGCACCTGTTCCAAAATCCCAAAAAGAAACCCTACATGACTGGGTTCCGTATGCAGGTGCCTGTATAGTGCACTATTCAAATTTTTCTTTTTAATGTTGTAAGTGTGTTCATAAATCTGCTTTTTTAGTGCCCTTTCAGACTTTCCAACATAAAATGCTGGGCAGTCCGTACATATGGCTAAATATACTATACCCCTAGTCATACAGTTACCTTTTCTGAATTGTATTCTACTTTTTGCGTAATTGTCCAAAGTGACATTTGCCACCCCTTTGATATACTTACATGTACATACCGGTCTCAATGAATGAAATTAATATTGCGTATAGGAAAATTGATTTAGCAATAGAGGAGTTTGTTTGGAAAATAGGTTGGACCATGTACTTGGGAATGTATTGATCAACAAGAAGCTTAGGTTGGTTTCTTTATTTGGCATTCCCAAGATACACAAAAGTACAAAAAATCCACCATATAGGCCCATAGTGGCAGGTGAAGGTTCCAAGACTTATCCCATAGCAACTTTTTTGGACCACACACTTAAACACATTGTCAGTGGTTTTACACACATTCCTAAAGACTCCTGGGACTTTTTGCAGGGGTTGACTATGGAAATACATCAGGGAGATGTGTATTTCCTTACCATTGATGTAGTTGATTTATTTTCATGTAGCCCTGTGGAAGAAGGCTTGAAGTTTTTTGAGTCACTTTTAGACAGTAAGTGCTCAGTACTTAACTTAGACATTGATTTGTTGGTGGAACTTATGAGAATTGTATTAGAAAACAACTTTATATACTTTGAGGGGGAGATATGGGGAGTTGCTATGGGGGCAGCATGTGCCCCCATATATGCTAATTTGGTGCTTTTGCAATAGGAACTAAAATTTTTGTTTAAGTCAGTCTATTGGAAGAATATTAGATTCTATAGGCATTTTTTGGACGACATTTTTATTGTTTGGGAAGGCCCACTGGATCCCATTATGAATTTTGTTGAGTTCCTTGGTCAAACTACAAATTTTTTAAAATTTACCTTTAAAGTTGACCAGCAAGGTATTGATTATTTAGATGTGAGGCTAGACAAAATCAATGGAAATTTGAAATCTAGGATCCATAGGAAAAGCACCTTTAGCAACTCCTATCTCCCATATAATAGTGACCACCCGTGGAAACAGAAAAAAAGTATTGTTAAGGGTCAGATGGTCAGAGCGGAGAGAATGACATCTGAGAGTAGTGACTTAATTTTTGAGATTAAGTATATCTCGGAATTATTTACCTCCAGGGGTTACCCAGATAATTTAATCATTGAAGTTGCAAGTGAGATTTTGGATGGATGGGGTGTAAAAATTTTGCCCTTGCTAGGTGACAACTCGAGGATAGTAACAGTTGATGGGACTAGTAGAGAACAGACTTTTAAGAGGGTGTTGGTTTTGCAACACAGTGGAGTATCTATGGATATTAAACATGTTATTGAGAATAATTGGAAAATGTTAAGATTTAATCACGACATTGTGTGTAAGGTAGGGGGGAGAACCCTAATTTTGTTTACAAGACAGGGGTTAACTTAAAAAATCTTTTTGAAAGGTGTAGTGACCGGAGTGTGGACCACGGTACCAGAAGATGTGGTAGATGTGGTTATTGTAAGCATATCATAGGGGTGGCAAATGTCACTTTGGACAATTACGCAAAAAGTAGAATACAATTCAGAAAAGGTAACTGTATGACTAGGGGTATAGTATATTTAGCCTTATGTAAGGATTGTCCAGCATTTTATGTTGGAAAGTCTGAAAGGGCACTAAAAAAGTGGATTTATGAACACACTTACAACATTAAAAAGAAAAATTTGAATAGTGCACTATACAGGCACCTGCAGACGGAACCCAGTCATGTAGGGTTTCATTTTGGGATTTTGGAACAGGTACGTGTGGACCCCAGAGGAGGAGATTGGGAGAATTGATTAGGCTGCAGGGAAACCTTTTGGTAGTTGAAACTGAATGCATCCCAATCCCCAGGGCTAAATGATCATATTTCCATCAAGCCCTTTTTAAAGAAGAAAAGTGAAAAATTGTAATGAATCAAATTTTCATACAGTTTTTGTGGTTTACGTTGTGAAATGCTTTTTATGCTTAACAATGTATGATTAAATATTTGTAATAAATTTATAACATGTTATTTAATGTATAGGGACGATCGTAAAATGTGCTTTTGATTACATCTACCTGTGGGTTGTTGTGTAACATTTATGTTTTTAGAGTGTCTCTTTAAATTTTTTGGCACCTTTTTTATGAATGGGAGTATTTATAGACCTGATTTCATGCTTGCATTTACACTTGAAAAAGCCCTGTATTGTTGTCAGGGTGAAAGCGCTTGTGGTGATTTTTTTAAAAAATAAACCTTTCTACTGGCTGACACCTGCTGCTGCCTGGACCGTTTGTTCGAATATAGGGAAAGACTGACTTCCTTGGACCTAGATGCCATACCTTTGTTTATAAGTTGCACAACATAGAATGATTTACTCACTGCTATAGACACTTGATGGTCAAAGTCTAGATTACTATCTATGTGTAGTCTCAAGTCCCTAACTACTGGGTCAACTCTTAGGGGTGTGTTGTCAATATGATAGTTACCAGAGGTGGATGACTTCCCAAATGATACTATTATGCATTTCTTGGCATTTAGTTTTAGTCCATGGCTCTGGCACCATTGTTTGTCGGTGTCAGCCCTTTCTGGAGAACATTTGTCTCAGTGGGAGATTCCATGACAGCTCCTAATTTGCAATCATCTGTAAATTTAGATAGCCATAGACCACTGACATTGGCCTTGACTTCAGAAAAGTAAATGCCAAAAAGGAGTGGTCCCCTCTGATTATTTGTTTTCTCCTATTAAGATTTATGGGATTAGCTGCATACACCTCAACCCTGATTAAGATGAAGCAGATCATCCAATGAATGACTGAATGAAGAGAACCCTCCATCTTGCATAATAGCAACACATGCCAAGCCAGTTTTTGTCCTGCTACTATACAAGGGAAGCACAACAGCTTGATTGCTCAGCTCATCCGGTCCCATTGCTTATATGCACACCTCACTAACCAGACACTGTTGTAAGACATCAAGGACTCTTGATAATTACTTATATTTTGACTATCATGTCTACATAATAGTTAGGTAAACCATCCATCTGGATCATCTAATTTTTATTACATGTCCTCTAAATTTAAAGTAGTCTTAATTCCCCTTTATTTGTATCTCATCAGACCCATTATTAAATAAAATGCCCCTTTAGGCCTGTATTATATCACTCAACTTGAAAGACCACAGAGATTTCTAACTGAAAAGATCAGTGGCCTCAGAAATCTTAGTCCTCTGAAGAGACCGTCAGCCCTCTCTCCATACTCAGCTTCTTATAGACTTCTCTGTGAGGATCTGTACCTAAATTTTTGACCATTAAAAAGTCTATCCTCTTAGATCTTCTATTCCTTCATAGAGCAAATGGTTTCTCGAATACCAGGTTAAAGAAACTTAACCTTCATCAACAGATAAATAAGAGACATTGTCATGATAGATTCATAACCCAGCTTATGCCCCATATTTGGAATAAACTACCACTACATGTCAAGCAGAGTAGCACCCTTGCTTCATTCAGAATTAACCTAGATAATTGAATGGGCAGCCTCAAATTTCACCCTTGGCCTATCTTATATTGTCCTCCTTAAGGCCTGATGAAAGTTTTGAATATCTGTTATTGGCTAGACTTGCAACAGTCTGCAAACTGATTGCCTAGTACTTACCTGCAAACCTATAAAATGCTATCAATCATGGTGAAGCAATCCAGATATGTATAAAACAGGTGCACTGAACCAAGATGGTTACCTATACTAAATGTCAGAAAAGGCCAGTATACAAGATGCTACAATGCTTCTGACAGCAGCATCTATAGCAAATTATTCAGTGACCCCCATTAATATGCCAAAACGTGCACGCTGATTGGTCAGCGTGCCCGTTGTAAATCAGACTTATACTAATGGAAAAAGGTCCAGTCGCTCGGACTTTTTCCATTAGCACACGACTTTTTTTTGTGTGTGTTAGACAGCAGCAGAGAACGGAAGAGCTCCGTTGCTGTAATCTCGGGTTTAACATAGTGAGATATCTTAAAAAAAAGCAACGGAGATCTTCCTTTCTCTGTTGCTTTTTTTAAAGCTGTCTCACTATGTTAAACTCGTTTAACATAGCGAGACACTTTTTAAAAAGCAACGGAGATCATCCTTTCTCTGCTGTTTCCACACAAAGCTCTGATGTACTGCGTAAGCATACACATGTGCAGTACATCAGAACTGCCGCAGAATACCGGACAGCTGCAGAAGGGCAGCACGTAGGCATTATACAATGCCATTATTTAAAAAAAGTAAATATTTTTTTTCTTAAATAATGTCATTGTATAATAGCAATAACCCACTTTTGGGTGTGAGTAATGCTGGATTTACCCACGGTTGTCTTTGTTTGGCCACTCGGGCTTTGCCCTCGTGATCAAACCACACCAACCATGGGTAAATCCAGCATTACCCACACCCAGGTGTGGGTTATTGCTTAAGTAACCTGCGCTGATGCCTGCACTCAGTGCCATTGCCTGAAATGTTGTGTGTCCAGCCCTTTATGACAGTGCAGACAGTACCATCAACACCAAACCTACCATCATTTGGTTGACCATCAGATAAAGAACTGATTCAATGTGGATAGGCACACTATATGGAAGCTTGTAGAATTGTGTTACCCACATATAGAATCAAAGAGGATGCAAGGACAGCCCATCCCAGTTGGTATTAAGGTATGTGTAGCTTTAACCTTAATGAATGCAGGAACTGCCAGTGACCTACAAGGTACACACTGGAAATTTTCCAGGCAACAGCCTCTCATATTCTACATCAGTTCCCTGACATTATAGTGTAGCATGTGGAGGAGTATATATAGTGCTGAAGGAATGCAGAGGAGAGAACCAGCACTATGCAGCTAGGCAGGCATTGTACAACATTGGTCATTTCCTTACAGGTCCTGGGAACCACTGACTGCATGCACACTGCCATCAAGATCTTGGTTAGTCCGTATGGTGTCAGATACATCAACATGAAGGGCTTCTACTCCCTCAGTTGCCAGAAATTTTGCAACGCCCATTGAATCATCTGTAACGTTTCCATACATCACTCAGGCAGCTCCCGTAACTATCATATATATAGTATGCATCTGACTTATGCCAACATATTAGGTGACAGTGACGCCCTACAGGGTTATCTACTTGGTAAGTGCTTATGACAAGGATATTGGACCATGGCTGGTGACCCCATCCAGAACTTCCACACCATGGCAAATATAGCAAATAATACTGTTTGTGCAGAGACATGCAATGTGATAGAACATGTTATCAACTAACTTAAAGAATGTTTTCACTACCTTGGTGCATTGAGTGAGGCAATAAAGTATTCACCTAGGACCTGCAGACAAACTTTGTACTGTGGTATTATTGAATAACATGGTTGTGTAGAAACAGTTACAGTGGCAGGATATCATCAACCAGGACCCACAATACCTGACAGAGAAGGAGACAAGAAGGATTACAGCTAGTCAGACAGGAAGAGACATCAGCAGGTCCCTATGCAAAGCAGAGGTGGGTACAATACATGCAGCATTGGCAAACAGGTGGCATTTGTTTCATAACTGTGGGCCATGATAAAGACAACACAGAATAATAAAATGTTCCGTACATTATCAAACCAAAGCTATGCAATACAGTGCATGGACCAGCCACACTCTGCATCAGACATTGTCTTACCCACCACAGATTACAGGGTGGCAGAACACAGTTATCATTATTTACATATGTAGGGGGACATAGCGACAGGTGCAACAACACTATTATATGGGACAGGGTCAGGATAAGTAGATGTGGCAGTCACAGAGTCTGGAAACAGATTATGGGGAGACAAGGATCACATCCTCCAGTGGTGGGATGTAGCTGCTGTGTCACAAACATTAACAATTTTTTCTGTGGTTACCTGTGGCCTCATTGCATAGATGTGACAGTTTCCTGTGTAGACAGGAAACAGATTTATAGTGTACAGAAAACAGATGACTGTCATGAGTAAGTATAATACTCTACCCACATTGAATACTGATGTCATAGGACTATAGGAGTGACAGCTTGCAGTCTGGTGAGGTGCCCCAGAGGTGGAAATTGTTGAGCAGTGGTGGACACATACATGATATCAGCAATGGCCAGTTGTGGTGGACATTTTTGCCAGAACCAACAGTGATGCTGTATCAGGAACAGTCCTTGTCAAATGGGTGTGCCTAACCTGTGACCTGCCTCATCACATCCAGATCCTTCCATGGTCATGCACAGCAATGGTGGTAGAGGCAGACCAGTATACAATTAGTACTTGCTTAATGGACATACCAATAATTACAGTGTTAGCCATCAGTGACCTAAGCAACACTGTCTAATCACTGTCCGCATACTTCATGTCACCGTGCAGACAATGGATGTCATCCCATAAGCTATGCAAGTGTTGCACTTCATCCCACAGGACATACAACACACTCACCATCTCACCAATGATGTGGACAATATTTTTCAGTGTCTGGACTACTGACAGGCTCATCTACTGAATGAGTGTTGAATCCAAGTCAGGGACAGACCTGGTATCACAGTGGCACTGAGGCCCACAGTTCCTTTTCCCTGTGGTGTGCATGTGCACATCAGAGATAGTATGCCTCACAGAGGCTGTCCTGGCTGAGGACTCCTGTGTAGGCTGAATGGGGCTCACAATTACAGGACATCTGCCAAACCTGATAAGACTGAAGGGTGCCCCTTTCCTGCACAAGCCCCTCATATCTGTGCTACTGACGGCACCACTGTGTCATCCGTATGTGATACATGCACATTGCCATCATCATCAACCACAGGTAATCTACTGATTTCAGGCATGTGTTGTACCATTGTGATGGGCCCTCCACCAACACAGTTTATAAGGGCATAAATACAGGATACCTGTGGCAGCACTGAAATAAATGCCTACCGCCCATGGCATGTATATTGGTAGATGACACAAACTATGACTACCATATAGCTATCCACATACCTTCTTGTGCAAGGTGTTGCAATTGCAAATAGGAGGTACTTGTTGAATGGATATGCAGAAGCCTTTTCTTGAATAAGTCCTGCTTTACATGAAATGCATAGCAATATAAAACACAGTACTAAATTGGTGCATCCCTTATAGACCTTTGTGCAGTCATCACTAGACAAGCTCCAACATCCAAGCCATCAATATGTATGAAGATTCACTCCTGATCCCCAGACAGGGGCAACAGGAACTTCTGCACCTCATTGAGCCTTTCTGTGTAGTGGTCCTCCTTCCGTAATGGATAGGTCCTTGGCAATTCTCCATGCCTTGTTTTTGTAGATGCCGTATCATATACTTTAACTATTGTTGACCCTGATGTAGACTGCTATAATGACGATCCACACCGCTGGTGCCTTATACTACTCCCTACCACATCTGGTCCCATGAAACCATGTCCATGTTAACTTTAGCCAGAATGTGCACGCCATGTGATCTGGTCTCTCAAAGTATGTATCAATACTTTGTATTGCACTAATATGGTCCTTTTAGAGCAGCAGTTATGTTAATTAGAGAATTTATCACAATTATCTCTGAATCACTACCATAAGACACAGCACTACCCACACTATGCCATGTTAGCCTGCCCAGCTCTGCCCATGGCAGGGGCTATGGACACAAGTGCACAATATGCTTTTTTGCAGTATCTGTGAAGCTCATAGTGCCATGGGTCTGTGCTAGAGTGTCTTTTCATAGTACCACATTGCTGCACGTGTCATGTGATAGCTGCATGAGAAGCTGTGCCCATGCAGCTACCATACTGTTTCTCAGATGGAATTGAGTGAGTATAGGTGTTTCAAGCTCTGGGAACAGCTGGGCTTCTGTGTGATGTGCCAGGGAAAGCAAGGCTTTCATGTTCTTCCTCAATAGAAACTTTCAGACTCCTGGGCCAACATGGTAGCCCTTTATAAAGGGGGAATATTTGGCATGAGCTTGCCAGGAAAGTTAGTGATGTCACTGATATCAACTATTCTGGTAAGCAGTGCAGAAGTCAGAATTAGTGACCTAGAGCAACATCACCCAGACCTGCTTAGCCAGTGAAAGCAGAGGTTACAGGTAACAGGCAGCACTTTACTGTATTTGTTTATTTTTCTGTTTTGCTTTTCACAGGCCCGTCTATGCAGTAAAGTCTTCCTACTATACCTCTCAACCTGGAAACATCAAAAATCTGGACAAAGGCTCATGTAAAGCAGGTAAACTGACCACAAATCCTGATGCTGATTAACATAAAATTTGCATACATAATCATGCAATCCTGCCCACTCCAATGGAATTGTGGGATACCAACATGAAGATTGAAGTCACTAAATACAGTAAACTCTCAGTTAACCAGCACCCATGGGGATTGGTAGATGCCAGATAACTGTAGTTTCTGGTTGCTTGAGAGTTACTATTAAAAATAGGCCTGATTAATACTGTACCCTATACTATTTGTCTGGTTTGATTTGTTCTCACTTTGGGGAGAGTGGGAATTTATTCCTATCCTCATTTTAAAACTCTAAAAATGCAAGGTATGTTTCTGCGGGGGGATAACAGAAAGTGTAACACATGCAAATTGTACTGTATTTCTTTGATATTTTTTTCTGGCTGCTTGGGTGTGATGGCTGCTTGAGTTTTGGTTAACTGAGAGTTTACTGTAATAATAAATTTGAATTTCAGACTGTAGCCAAAGAAAATGCATAACAATGTAAAACCTGTTATTTTAGAAACTTTCTGAGTTTACAGGGGCAATATTTAAAATCTGTCCATATTTTCTGGGCCTTTGTCCGGTGTTTATTTTGGCTTTGTTCAAATTTCTTGCTCTGAGAGATTGAGGGGTATGTTGCTGGCTCATTTCTGATCCTTTATTTAAATGTTGGGGGGGTACAACAATGCCCAATTTGCCCATTTAAAATTAAACTTCATATCCCAGCTTCATGTTTCTTATCTTGTTACAGCTACGGTCACCTCCGTTCAACATACACATCTTTAAAAACTGAGTAATGTACCACATGGAAATGAAAGTTAAGATAATTAAAAGCAGATGTTTTACAGATAGTTTAAAAAACAGCAGTAGCCTCGCAAGAAACACCTTCTGAAAAAAAAGGCAAAACATCACTCTGTGTTACTAAAGACTAAAAAAAAAATTTGTCAGTTTAAACCATGTGCTCTACTCCCAACTGTCCCAGCCAGACCACCATCCTAGACTTTGCATCTCAACTTCATGTTTCTTATCTTGTTACAGCTCTGGTCGCCTCCGTTCAATGTGCATGCTTTTAAAAACTGAGTAATGTACCACACGAAAATGACAGTTAAGATAAGTCAGTGCAGCTGTATTATGAAAATAGTTTCAAAAACAACAGCAGCCTTGCATCTCCAAGAAATAACTCAAAAGGAAAAACAAAAATGTCTGTTGCTAAAAGGCAAAAAAAAAAAAAAAAACTAAGTAAGCAAGTTTAAACCATGTGCTGTACTCCCAACTATCCTAGACCACCATCCTAGACTTGCATTTTGCTAAAATGTGTGACGGGAACAAAAGGTTCAAATAACCACATCTTACAGCACTTTAGAAGATGCCGAAACACCCATTATTATTATTTTAACTTAAGTTTCCATTTTCCATGAGGGTTATAAAGCATTACTACCCTCAAAAATATAGCATGAATTTTATATCTTGCCTATAGCTCTTAACAGCAGACCAAACGTACTTATCATAATACTTCAGCAACTTCAAAAGATTACTTATTTGTCAATTTCTAATTATGCATTCAAAGTTGAAATGTCTTAAGGCAAATTGTACAACTGGAACCTTCAATTTGGCAAAACTACCAAAATATTTAGTAAAATTAAAGCACTGTCATACATTCCCCTATAGTATCTTAATCTGCTCTGTTTCCTCCATCTCAAAAAAAAAAAAATTGCAGTTCATCTGCCTTACTGTATTTGTGTTTTTTCCTACTTTACCTTATTTTGCTTTTGCCTCTTCTTAAAAGTACTCAATTGAATTTATTCTGCTGCCTTTATTACTGCTTGTTAGTAGCCTGATTAAATTGTAACTGTTATTCTAAGGCCCTTGGTTTAAGCACTTGGGCTTCAAACCAGTTGTTTTACATTAAGAAGGTTTGTGGTCTGCACTGTTGTGGCAGGACAGTTAGCGTACATTCTTCTAAGTTGGGAACTGCTGATTGAAGGCTCAGTGTCTGTTATTCTAAAAGTGTATTAGATCTGGGTTAAGCACTTGAGCTTCAGGCCAGTTATTTTACATTAAGAAGGTTTGTGGTCTGCACTCTTGTGGGAGGAGAGGCTAGATTCTGCCCTTCTGAGCTGGGAATTTCTGGTTAAAGGCTTATTGAGCATGCTTACTTGAACTGTTTCTTCCTGAAATTGGTACGCCTTGTTTGCTGTAGCATAGACTAGATTCAGGCTGCTGGATCTAGCTTTGTTTGTATAACTTGTGCACTGATCTAGGCCGCCTTTTTTGGAGAAGGTTTCTCTGTACCCTAGTGGCAGAACTGTGCAGTTAGAACTTGTCTGATTGAAGACTGCTGGAACAGGGCTCAGTTTTAAGCTTTTTAACTGGTTAATTGGGTAAAGTGTTGTTTTGATTGTATCTGCTCTATTTTTTGGAAAAAAAAAGAATATATATATATATATATATATATATATATATATATATATATATATATATATATATATATATATACTTGTTTCTTGCCTTTCTGAACTAGTATAGACCAATTTTCAGGTTATTGCTGAATCCAGGGCTGTGTTACAAGTTTCTGTGTTGCCATACCTTACTTGGATAGAAGGAAGTTTCTCTGTTCACCTGTGGGAGAGGGGAGCTTTGAGCAGGCTATCTGTCCCTGGAGGAGTGGTTTCAGCCCAGAAGTTAGTAGTTTATTGGCCATTTTGGGCTAATTTCTATCTCTTTCACTTCCCTGCTATAAAAACCTCATTTGCGCAGTTTTTACGCTTGTATTCCGCTCAACAAGTGCCTTCCAGGTGTTCTGCAGAGTCTACAGCAGCAGAGAGACAAAAGAGTGACTTTGGAGTGATTAAGTATCACTTTTTTGCTTTTCTTGCTGTCTTAACTAATTCCGCCTAAAATGCCAGTTTTTTTTAGCAAATCTGTGATTTAAAAGGTTTGCTATTGCTACATATTGTACTTATTTGCTGCCTGCACTTGAACTAAGTCATTTTTGTGTTTAAATAATCTGTTTAACTGTTGTAGGCTACACACTAAAGTGCGATAGCCTTTTCTGTGCATTTAAAGTGTTGTTTTGATTGTATCTACTCTATTTTCTGAAAAAATATATATACTTGTTACCCGCCTTTCTGAACTAGTATAGTCCAGTTTTCAGGTTATTGCTGAATCCAGGGCTGAGATACAAGTTTCTGTGTTGCCCATATCTTACTTGGATAGAAGGAAGTTTCTCTGTTCACCTGTGAGAAAGGGGAGCTTTGAGCAGCCTATCTGTCCCTGGAGGAGTGGTTTCAGCCCAGAAGTTAGTAGTTTATCAGACATGTTGGGCTAATTTCTATCTCTTTCACTCCCCTGCTATAAAAACTGCATTTGTGCGGTTTTGTGCACACCATTTAGCTAGAGTTAAACTATTCTTGGCTCCACAAAGTCTACTCTTCAATTTTTCCCTTGTAACTAGACAAACCTTCAACTTCAGCACTCAAACCATTCATTTCACAGTCAAGCACTTGCTTAAAACTCATAGCAAGCACTAATTAACCCTAGCACTAGACACCCCTATACTGTCCAGAAGGACAAGGCTCTCTATTCATCCCCACCAGCCAATCAGAAAAACAGCTTACTCTACCTATTCAGGCATGTCCAAAGGACAGTTTCTGGTGTACTCTCCAGTCCAACTGGTGAATCTGGGCATTTTGAGGCAATGTTACAACTGCCTCATGTACACAGACAACCCTCTCCTCCTACCACCAAACACTAATATACGCGAGAGATGCAATTATACAGCTAAACTGGAGGCAAAGCTCTCTCAACCCAAGACTGGTACTGACAGTCAAGAGGAGAAGGGTAATACTTGCAACACACCACCAGTCTCACATAGACCTAATAAACCAACACTGGCAAATAACACACATGAATACATGAAAACATACTTGGAGGCTCTAAATAAAAAAATGCAAAAGCAACAGAGACCTCCAAAGCAGACATCTAAGCAACCTCCACACCCCATCACCAACCATGAAACACATACTTCACATAATCAGTGTGCCACGCAATCACAGCCCTTAACGCAAAATAACATACCCAACACACTAGTAATAGGTGACTCTATAGTCAGGCATACTGATGTCCCACTAACTAGGCTGGACAAGGAGAAGGTTACAGTTAACTGCCTGTCAGGTGCCAGGATCTGCCACATAACTCAAGCACTCAGGTCACTCCAGAACAAGTACAAATACAACTCTGTCATTGTCCATGTTGGTGTAAATGACCTGAGATGTACCTCCCTGGACTACATGAAAAGAGACATGGAAGAGCTCTCTGATCATGTAGCCCAAGCCGGTATGACCCTGACCCTGAGTAGCATCCTGCCCTCACCAAGAATGATTCCACAGTATAAAGAAAAAATGATAAATTTCAACAATTGACTAAGTTTCTGGTGTTATTCAAAGGGGATCCAGTATCTGTCCACCTGGGATGACATGCTCGACAAGCCACGTTGCTTTGTAAGAGATGGCTTGCACCTGTCACCATTGGGCTTTTGAATACTGGCCAAGGCTCTTGCCACCCCCATAGTGCTTTTTTTAGGCAAGGCTCAAAAGACAAACCCACCACCATAAATAGCACAAGTAACCAAAAACTGAGGGTAATGCTACTCAGCGCCAGAAGTCTAAACCTCAAAATACATGCACTCAAGGCACTCCTCAGTATGGAGAACATCGACATCTGTGCAGTAACAGAAACCTGGTTTAAGGCTCCTGAGAGCACCGCATCACTACTAGGCTATAACCCATACCATACCTTTCGGCCACAGAACCAGGACCGAAACACAAAAGGCGGGGGTGTATCCATATTCATCAAGGATACCCACACCTCCATGTTAGTGGTGCAGCACAATGCATCAGAGATCATCCATGTGCAACTAACAATGGGCAAAACTGCTATCCAAATTGTAGCTTGCTACAGATCACCCACCATGGCCCAGGACCTCGATTCCGCATTTCTGGAGACACTGGGAAATATGAAGGTCCTACCAAACACCTTAATACTGGGTGATTTCAATTACCCAAACATACACTGGGAGAACTACTCAAGTACTAACTCCCTTGCCCAATGCTTCCTAGAATTTATAAACTCAAACGCCCTGGATCAACTGGTCAACACCCCAACCAGAGGGAACAACATATTGGACCTGGTCATCACCAGTGTTCCACACCGGGGGTCAACCCCTCGCTGGTTAGATCAGACCATAGACTAATCACTCTGGATATCCACATTCTGCCCCCACCCCCAATCAAGGAAACCACCATGAAAAACTTTTCAAAAGCAAACTTCATGTTACTTAATCACAGCCCCCATGCTAAAGGACAATGCTGTCCAAGCTGCTGAAACCTTTACAAAGGCACTCTATGAGCATCTGCAGAAATGCATGGATCGTGCTATCCCAAGTAAAACCAAGACTCACTCCTCCAAGAAAAGGAAACCAGTCTGGTGGACCCCTGCCATAAACAAGCTATACAACAGAAGGAAGAAACTATTACAGAAAAGAGTAAATTCCCAAGAAGGAAAGACATCCCTGATCAGTATCAGCAAGAAACTACGATCCCTCATTAAATCATCCAAGGCTAGTTTCGAAAGAAAAATTGCCAGTGACTCCAAAGATAACCACAAAGCATTCTTTAGCTATGTCAAGAACCTAAGTGGAAACTCTCAGATCTGCTCTGAGTTAGTGCAGAATGGCACAAAATACACTGAACCGACTGATATTGCAAACATTCTGGCAGACAGGTTTAGTGCAAACTTCACCCCCTAAAGGGCCCATAAGCATACCAGAAGAATGTAGGGCCCCATCAATCACTGATGCACAGGTTAAAACAGCACTATCCAAAGCCAAAAACACAGCTTCAATGGGACCAGACGAGGTCCCAGGCTGTGTCTTACAAGAGCTCCAAAATGAACTAACCCCTCACCTAAACACACTGTTCAAACTCAGCCTCTCTACAGGCTACGTACCCATAGAGTGG
The DNA here is from genome assembly GCF_019279795.1 of Protopterus annectens. Lineage (NCBI taxonomy): Eukaryota > Metazoa > Chordata > Ceratodontiformes > Protopteridae > Protopterus > Protopterus annectens. The sequence continues at coordinate 1,223,336,328 of NC_056745.1, forward strand.
TGCACAGCAACAGTTATCCCGGTCCATAAAGGTGGAGCCACAATGGACCCCAGGAACTATCACCCTATAAGCCTGACTAGCCTGGTCTGCAAGGATATGGAACGCATCATCATGGAACTCATTAAAAGAGACATTGGGAACCTCCAAACCTTGGACCCTACCCAGTTTGGTTTTGTTAAGGGCAGATCATGCCTCCTAAACCTGGTGGATTTCTTTGAGATGGTTACCAAGGCATTAGACGAGGGAAAGGAGGTCCACACAGCCTACCTAGACCTCGCAAAGGCTTTCGACACCATTCCCCATTCTAGTATTATAGACAAGCTCACCATATTGAACATAAACCCCTACATCATGAGATGGGTTGCCAACTGGCTCATGGATAGAACCCACATGGTGAGAGTTGCAGGCTCTATGTCCGACTCTAAACCGGTTACAAGTGGCGTCCCCCAGGGCTCAGTCCTAGGACCCCTCCTGTTCGGTATATACTTCTCAGAGGTACAGGCAAGCATAGGAGGATTATGGCTGACCAGGTTCGCAGACGACTGTAAACTTGGGGCCATGATTGATTCTCCAGCTGATACAGACACCCTTCAGATGGGTCTCACTGAGATGGATACCTGGTATCAAAATCATGGCCTCAAGCTAAATGCCAAAAAGTGCATAGTCATCCCCTTTGGAAAAAACAAAATACCCACAAACTACCACATACGTGGTAGTCCCCTAAATACAGAAAATGTAATAAGGGATCTGGGGACCCAAGTAGATAGTAATCTCTCCTTTGATAATCATATTGCTAAGGTGGTTAGAAAATCCTTCTATGTGGCCCACCTAATCACAAAAAGGTTCGCATCTAGAACAAAATAGGTTATTGTGCCTCTCTACTCATCACTCATTAGACCCATCATAGAAAACAATGCCCCATTTGGGATGTACCTTACAAGACACCTGCAACAGCTGGAAAGGCCACAAAAGTACCTCACCAAGAGGATTATTGGCCTCAAACAGATGCCTTATGCAGCCTGACTCAAGAAACTCCAGCTGTACTCAGTTGCATACCGCTTACTCAGAGGTGATCTCTGCCTGACATACAAGGCCATGTCCAACCCAGAATTGATGGACATGCTCCACCTAAAAAAAAAAAAAAATCCCAGAGAGCCACACGCTCTAGAGATATAAACCTCATCACAACAATAAATAGGACATGCTGGAGGGATAGATTCCTATCCCAGGGACTCCCCATGCTTTGCAACAGGATTCCAATATACATCAGGCAGAGCCCCTCACTAACACTCTTCAAGAGAAACCTTGACGGGTGGATGGGAAACAGAAAATGTACCCCGGGGATCACTGCACTGGCTCTGCTGGACAGTGGCGCAGGGAACTGATGGCTCTGCTGGACAGAGGCACAGGGAACTAATCTAAGGGTGTGGTGAAAGCCAACACATTCTGGCTAGGCTTATAAATGCCCTTGGGCAGAAAGGCTAGTACTTACCTATGAACCTATGAACCTATTTAAGAAATAAATAACTTAAGGAAGCCTCCAGACTACACAAGCACAAGCCAAATAAAAGCGTCAGATGGAGACATGGGTTTGAAGGGTGAAAAAAGAACATGCTCCCAGAGGATTGTGATTCAGAAAAGGGAGTAGCTTAGTCACTAAATTGTAGTGTAAACTACATGGACACAGATGAGATGGGAATTTCTGGTTAAAGGCTTATTGTGCCTGCTTATTTGAACTGTTTCTTTCTGAAATTGGCGTGCCTTGGTTGCTGTAGCATAGACTAGATTCAGGCATCCTGAATCTAGTTTTGTTTGTATAACTTGAGCACTAATCCTGGACATCTCTTTTGGAGAAGGTTCCCCTGCACCCTAGTGGCAGGAGTGTGCAGTTAGAACTTGTCTGACTGAAGACTGCTGGAACAGGGCTCAGTTTTGAGCTTTTTTACTGGTTAATTGGGTAATTTATTTAAATCAGTTTGCTTGTTTTCTATTGCTATATAAAAAAATGCACTTTATTCATCTGCTTTTACTGTATTTGTGTTTCTTACTAGTTTATTACTTTATTTTGCTTTTTCTGCTTGTTCCTAAAGGTACTTAATTGTATTTATTCTGCTGCATTTATTGTTGCTTGTTAGTAGCCTGATTAAATTGTAACTGTTATTCTAAGCCTTTGGTTGAAGCATTTGGGCTTCAGATCAATTGTTTTACATTAAGGTTTGTGGTCTGCACTGTTGTGGCAGGACATGAAGTTTACATCTTTCTAAATTGGGAGTTGCTGATTGAAGGCTTAGTGTCTGTTATTCTAAAAGTGTATTAGTTCTGGTTTAAGCACTTGGGCTATGGGCCAGATATTTTACATTAAGAAGGTGTGGTCTGTACTCTTTTATAAGGAGAGGGTAGATTCTGCCCTTCTGAGATGGGAGTTTCTGGTTAAAGGCTTATTGTGCCTGCTTATTTGAACTGTTTCTTTCTGAAATTGGTACGCCTTGTTTGCTGTAGCATAAACTAAATTCAGACCTGCTGGCTCTAGCTTTGTTTGTATAACTTGAGCACTAATCCAAACCATCTTTTTTGGAGAATGTTCCCCTGCACCCTAGTGGCAGGAGTGTGTGGTTAGAACTTTTCTCATCGAGGACTGCTGGAACTGGGCACAGTTTTTAGGTTTTTATTGGTTAAATGGTTAATTTGTTTAAATCAGTTTGCTCATTTGCTACTGTTATATTAAAAAAAAATAATATACACTTTATGCATTGCCGCTTAGCTAGGGTTAAACTACTCCCGGCGCCATAAAATCTGCTCCCTTAAAACTAGCCAGTTTTTTAGTTTTAGCACTAAAATCTGTTTCTTTGAGCTCAGCACTTGTTCAAAACTCGTAAGCACTAAATAAGCTACAAATTACTACAGTACTCAACTTTCATCACTTGTCTAGAGGAAAACAGTTTTTAGTACTTAATAAATAAGCACCTATCCAGGCTTGTCTAAGGGCCAGCTCCAGGTGTTTCCTCCTGTCTACCTGATGAATCTGGGCATCTTGGGGTAAAGCAGCAATTGCCTCATGTACACAGACAACCCTCTCCTCTTACCACCCAACACTACAACCTGTGAGAGATGCACTTATATAGCCAAACTGGAAGCAAAGCTCTCTTCACCCAAGACTGGACCAGACAGTCAAGAACAGAAGGTAAACACTTGCACCACACTCCTCACATAGTCCCTCAAAACCTACTCCACCAAAACACACACATAGAAACACGAAACACACACCTACATTCACGGAGGCTCTCAATAAAAATCTGCTCAAGCAACAGAGACCTCCAAAGCAGAAACACAAGCAACCTCCACCCCTCAACAGAACCCAAATGACACATAGCCCACAAACTCAGTGTGCCACACAACCACAGCCCATAAGGCATAACAATGTACCCAACACTCTAGTCATAGGTGACTCTATAGTCAGGCACACTGATGTTCCACTCACCAGGCTAAACAAGGAGAAAGTTTCTGTCAGCTGCCTGTCAGGTACCAGGATCTGCTACATAATGCAAACACTCAGGTCACTCCACAACAAGTACAAATATGACTCTGTCATTGTCCATGTTGGTGTGAATGACCTGAGATGTACCTCCCTAGACTACATAAAAAGAGACATGGAGGAGCTCTAGGTATGACCCTAGACCTGAGTAGCATCCTGCCATCACCCAGAATGATACCACAGTACAAGGACAAAATAATTGACTTCAACAATTGGCTAAGCTTCTGGTGTCATTCTAAGGGGATCTAGTATCTGTCTGCCAGGGATGACATAATCGACAGACCATGATGCTTTGCCAGAGATGGCCTGCACCTGTCGCCCTTGGGATTCCGGATACTGGCTAAGGTTCTTGCCACCCCTATAGTGCCTTTTTAGGCAAGGTTCAAATGACAAATTCACCACCTTAACAGGTACAAGCAAGCAAAATCTGAGGGTAATGCTACTCAATGCTAGAATTCTAAACCTCAGAATGCATTCACTTGAGGCACTCCTTAAAATGGAGAACATCGACATCTGTGCAGTGACAGAGACCTGGTTCAAGGCTCCAGAGATCACCCCTGCATTACCAGGCTATAATTCATTCCACACCTTTTGGCCACTAACCTGGACCGAAACACTAAAGGCGGAGGCATGTCCATATTCATTAAGGATATCTACACCTCCAGGCTAGTTGCTCAGCATAATGCATCTGAGATTATCCAAGTGCAACTAACTCTGGGCAAGACCACAATCCAAATTGTAACTTGCTACAGATCCCCCAAAATGCTCCAGGATTCCCACTCCTCATTTCTTGATACACTGGAAAATATTAGGGTACAACCCAACACCCTAATAATGGGTGATTTCAACTACCCCACCATTAACTGGGAAAACTATTCATGTACCAACTCTTTTGCTCAATGTTTTCTGGAATTCATAATTTCCAGTGCCTTGGATCAACTTATCTACACCCCCACCAGGGGCAGCAATATCCTAGACCTGGTGTTCCACACCAGAGGTCAATTTCTCATTGGTCAGATCCGACCACAAGCTAATCACCCTACACATCCACATCCCACCCCCACCCTCCATTAGGAAAATCACTGTAAAAAATTTCTCCAAAGCCAACTTCACACTTCTTAAGACAGGAGTGGCAAACTTCACGATACCCATGCAGATGGACAATAGAGGTACGACTGCTGAATCCTACACAAATGCACTTTATAAGCACTTACACGAGTGCATGGCTCATGCTATCCCTAACAGAACCAAGATGCTATCCTCCAAAAAAGGAAGCCAATCTGGTGGTCTTCTGCCATAAACAAACTCTACAACAGAAGAATGAAACTGTTGCAAAAAAGAGTAAAATCCCATGATTGGAGGAACTCCCTGGTCATCCTCAGTAAGAAGCTGAGATCCCTCACAAAATCCTCCAAAGCTAGTTACAAAAACAAAATCGCCACTGATTCTAAAGAAAACCACAAAGTATTCTATAGCTATGTCAAGAATCTCAATGCTGGGGTGTCTTCTGTGTGGAGTCTGCATGTCCTCCCTGTGGTCGTGTGGGTTTCCTCTGGGTGCTCCGGTTTCCTTCCACATCCCCAAAGACATACTGCAAGTGGATTGGACACACTAAATTTGGCCCTAGGCGTGAGTGCGTGCATGTGTGTGCCTTCTGTGGAAGGTTGGGTGCCGGGCTGGCAACTCGACACCGTAAAAAGCTCCACTGCCAATCATGAGTGGACCAGGTGATCCGCTGTGGCGACCCCTAATCAGGAGAAGCCAAGAGAGAGAGCATCAAAAATCTCAATGGCAACACTTAGATCTGCTCTGAGTTACAGCACAATTGCAGTAAATATACACAACTGACTGATATTGCCACCATCCTGGCAGATCGGTTCAGTGCTAACTTTACCCCTCTCTCACCCCCTAAAGGGCCCATCTCTATACCGTTCCTGTAATCACAACTGCACAGGTAAAACCAACACTCTCCAAACCCAAGAACACAGCATCCATTAGACCTGACAACATCCCAGGCTGCATTCTACATGAACTGCAGAATGAACTGGCACCCCACCTAAGCATCATGTTCAATCATAGCCTCACCTCAGGCTTTGTGCCCACTGAATAGTGCACAGCGACGGTTATCCCACTGCACAAAGGGGGAGCCACTACGGACCCTGGGAACTACTGCTCCATTAGCCTAACAAGGCTGGTTTGCAAGGCCATGGAACATACCATCATGGATCTTATACACAAAGACATTGGTAATCTCCAAACTCTGGACCCCACCCAGTTCGGGTTTGTAAAAGGCAGATCATGTCTCTTAAACCTGATAGACTTCTTTGAAGCATTAACAAAGCTGTAGATGAGGGTAAGGGGGTTCACACAGCCTATCTAGATCTCGCCAAGACTTTTGACATCATCCCCCACTCTGGAATTATAGATAAACTCACTAAACTAGGTATATATCCCTATGTCACAAGATGGGTTGCCAACTGGCTCACTGACAGAATCCACTCTGTGAAAGTAGCAGACTCCAATTCCAACTTCAGACCAGTGACAAGTGGAGTACCACAGGGTTCAGTCCTGGGTCCTCTCCTGTTTGGTATCTACTTTTCTGAAGTAAAGGATAACACAGAAGGTCTTTGGCTAATGAAGTTCATAGATGACTGCAAACTAGGAGCCATAATCAAAACTCCTAATGATGTGGACATCCTACAAAAGGGCCTCGCTGAGATAGATGCCTGGTGTCAAAGCCATGACCTCAAGCTCAATGCCAAAAAGTGCACTGTCATCCCCTTTGGTAAAAACTCTGCACCCATGAGCTACCACATAGGTGGTAATCTACTTAACACTGTAAGTGTGATAAAAGACCTTGGGGCAGAGGTGGACAGTAGTCTCTCCTTTGATAATCACATTGCCACAGTAGTCAGGAAATCCTTCTACATGGCACACCTCATCACAAAAGATTTTTCATCCAGGAAAAAAGACGTCATTGTTCCCCTCTATTCGTTGTCACTCATTAGACATATTATAGAGTACAGCACCCCTTTTGCTATATACCTCACAAGGCATCTACAACAACTGGAAAGGCCGCAGAAATACCTCACAAAGAGGATTACCGGCCTCAAACAGATGCCCTTTGCAGACCATCTCAAAAAACTTCAGCTTTACTCAGTTGCATATCGCCTACTCAGAGGCGATCTCTGCCTAACATACAAAGCCATGTCAAACCTAGAGCTGTTGGACATACTCCACTTAAAGAAATCCCAATCCCTTTGAGCTACATGCTCTAGGGCCCTAAATCTTGTCACTACAATAAAAAGAACACGCTGGAGGGATAGATTCCTGTCCCAGAGACTTTCCATACTCTGGAACAAACTACCTATCTATATCAAACAAAGCTCTTCATTAGCACTCTTCAAGAAAAATCTTGATGACTGGATGGGAAATAGGAAATTCCCCTCTGGGATCACCTCTGTGGCTCTGCTTGACAGGGCCACTGGAAAATAATTTTCTTGGGTGGTGAAAGCCAGGGTACCTTTTTGGCTAGGCTTATATAGACCCTAGGGCCAATAGCCTAGTACCTACCTATGAACAACAAATCACCCATTTACTGTCCCCCTACCACAGATGCATACTATTGATTAGTTAGGAATGAAGGCCTTATTGTTCAACAAGTCACTGTATCAAGTCGTATTGCTTTGTTTGCATAACTTGAGCACTAATCCAGGCCTTCTTAAAAGTATTCAATTGTATTTATTACAGCTTGGTAGCAACCTGATTAAAGTGTAACTATCATTCTAAGCCTTTTGGTTTAAGCACTTTGGCTTCAGACCAGTTGTTTTACATTAAGAAGGTTTGTGGTCTGCACTGTTGTGGTAGGACAGGTAGCTTACATCCTTTTAAGTTGGGAACTGCTGATTGAAGGCTCAGTGTCTATTATTCTAAAAGTATATTAGTTCTGGTTTAAGCACTTGGGCTTCAGGCCAGTTATTTTACATTAAGAAGGTTTGTGGTCTGCACTCTTGTGGGAGGAGAGGCTGGACTCTGCCCTTCTGAGCTGGGAATTTCTGGTTAAAGGCTTATAGTACCTGCATATTTGAACTGTTTCTTACTGAAATTGGTGCGCCCTGTTTGCTGTAGCATAGACTAGATCCAGGCCTGCTGAATCTAGCTTTGTTTGTATAAATTGAGCACTAATCCAGGCCTTCTTTCTTTGGAGAAGGTTCCCCTGCACCCCAGTGGCAGGAGTGTGCAGTTAGAACTTGTCTGAGTGAAGACTACAGGAATGGGGCTCAGTTTTGAGAATTTTTTACTGGGTAACTGGGTAATTTGTTTAAAAGCCTTTTCTGATTGCTTGTAGTCATCTAAAGCTGTTTTAAGTGTATTTTTTACTGTTTGTAATCATTTAAAGCTGTTTTAAGTGTATTTTTTACTGTTCTTGCCTTATCTTTAAAAAAAAAATGTTTTCCTTGTTTCCCACCTTTCTAAGCTAGTATAGTCCAGTTTTCAGGTTAGTGCTGAATTTAGGGCTGTGTTACAATTTTCTGAGTTGCCCATACCTTACTTGGATAGAGGGATGTTTCTCTGTTCACCTGTGAGAGAGGGAGCTTTGAGCAGCCATCTGTCCCTGGAGGAGTGGTTCCAGCCCAGAAGTTAGTAGTTTATAGGCCATTTTAGGCTAATTTCTATCTATTTCATTTCCCTGCTGTAAAAAACACGTTTGTACGGTTTTGCAAGTCCGGGCAGCTCCATTTAACTAGGGCTAAATTTATCCTGGCTCCACCAAGTCTCCTCTTGAGTTTTTCCCTTGAAAGTAATCTAACTTTCAACCTAAGCACTTAAAAAGCATCCTACAGTCCAGCACTTGCTCAGACTTAATAGCAAGCACTAATATACCCTGACACTTGATTGCCCAGCAGGGCAAGGCTCATTATTCACCCCTCACCAACCAAGTGACTAAGCAGCTCACCCTACTATTTAGGCATGACCAAAGGGCAATTTCAGGTATACTCTCCAGTCCAGCTGGTGAACGCGGGTATCCTGAGGCAATGTTACAACTGCCTCATGTACCCAGAAAACCCTCTCCTCCTACCACAAAACATTAACATATGCGAGAAATGCAATTATATAGATAAATTTCAGGCTAAGCTCTCTCCACCCAAGACTGGAATAGGCAGTCATGAGGAGAAGGTTAACACTTGCACCACACCTCCAGCCTCACATAGACATACTAAACCAGCACTGCCAAAAAATACACATAAATACACAAAATCATACTAGGAGGCTCTAAATAAAAACCTGTAAAAGCATCACAGACCTCTAAAGCAGACACCCAAAAAATCTGCACCTCCCGTCACAAACCAGACAACACATAAAACACAAAATCAGTGTGCCGCACAATCACAGCCCTTAAGGCGAAATAACATACATAACACACTAGTAATAGGTGACTCTAAAGTCAGGCACACTGATGTCCCACTCACTAGACTGGACAAGGAGAAGGTTACTGTTAGCTGCCTGTCGGGAGCCAGAATCTGCCATATAACACAAGCTCTCAGGTCACTCCAGAACAAGTACAAATATGACTCTGTCATAGTTCATGTTGGTGTGAATGACCTAAGATGTACCTCCCTGGACTACATGAAAAGAGACACAGAAGAGCTCTCTGATCATGTCGCCCAGGTGGGTATGACCCTGACCCTGAGTAGCATCCTGCCCTCACCAAGAATGATACCATAGTATAAAGAAAAAATGATCAATTTCAACAACTGGCTAAGCTTCTGGTGTCATTCAAAGGGGATCCAGTGTCTGTCAGCCTGGGACGACATGCTCGACAAGCCTCATTGCTTCGCAAGAGATGGCTTGCACCTGTCACCCCTAGGCTTTTGAATACTTGCCAAGGCTCTTGCTGCCCCCATAGTGCCTTTTTTAGGCAAGGCTCAAAAGTCATACCCACCTCTGTAAACAGCACAAATAAAAAAATGAGGGTTATGCTACTCAACGCCAGGAGTTTGAATCTCAAAATGCACGCACTCTAAGCACTCCTCAGTATGGAGAACATCGACATATGTGCAGTAACTGAAACCTGGTTCAAGGCTCCACAGAGCACCCCAGCACTACCAGGCTCCAACTCATACCACACATTTTGGCCACAGAACATGGACCAAAACACAAAAGGAGGGGGTGTATCCATATTCATCAAGGATACCTACACCTCCAGGTTAGTGGCACAGCATGATACCTCCAAGATCATCCATGTGCAACTAACATCAAACAAATCTGCAATGCAAATTGTGGCCTGCTACAGATCACCTTCCATGACCCAGGACCACCACTCTGCATTTCTGGAGACACTGGAAAACATGAAGGTCCTACCGAACACCCTGATATTGGGCGATTTCAATTACCCTACCGCTAACTGGGAAAACTACTGAAGTACAAACTCCCAGGTCCAGCGCTTCCTGGAATTTATCAACTCAAATACCCTGGATCAACTGGTAAACTCCCCTACCAGAGGTGAAAACATATTGGACCTGGTCATCACCAACATGGGCGACAGGTGTTCCACTCCGGAGGTCAACCCATCACTAGTTAGATCAGACCATAAACTAATCCCTCTGGATGTCCACACCACACCACCACCTCCAACCAAGGAAACCACAGTGAAAAACTTTTCTATAGCAAACGTCACCTTACTTAAGACAGAGGTGGTAAGATTCACAGCCCCCACGCTAAAGAATAACAGTGTCCAAGATGCAAGAACCTTTACAAATGCACTCTATGACCACCTACAAGGATGCATGGATCATGCCATCCCTAGCAAAACCAAGACTCACTCCCTTAAGAGAAGGAAACCAGTCTGGTGGACCCCTGCCATAAACAGGCTATACAATAGAAGGAGGAAACTAGTTCAGAAAAAAAGCAAATCCCAAGAAGGAAAGACATCCCTGATCAGTATCAGTAAGAAACTAAGGTCCCTCATAAAATCCTCCAAGGCTAACTTTGAAAGAAAAATAGCCAAGGATTTGAAAGATAACCACAAAGCCTTATTTAGCTGTGTCAAGAATCTAAGTGGCAATTCACAGATATGCTCTGAGCTAGTGCAAAATAGCACAAAATATACTGAACCCACTGATATTGCCAACATCCTGGCAGATAGATTCAGTGCAAACTTCACCCCCCTCTCACCCCCAAAAGGGCCCACAACAATACCGGAAAAGTGCAGTGTCCCAGAAATCACAGGTGCACAGGTGAAAACAGCCCTTTCAAAAGCCAAAAGCACAGCATCAATGGGCCAGATGGCGTCCCAGGCTGCATCTTGCACGAACTACAGAATGAACTAATCCCCCCACCTAAACACACTGTTCAACTTCAGCCTCTCCACAGGCTACATGCCCATAGAATGGCGCACAGCAACTGTTATTCCGCTGCACAAAGGAGTGTCCAGAACTGACCCTGGTAACTATCTCCCCATAAGCCTGACTAGCCTGGCCTGCAAGGCTATGGAGCGCATCATCATGGAACTCATTAACAAAGATATTGGGAACCTCCAAACACTTGACCTGACTGAGTTTGGCTTTGTTAAGGGCAGATCATGCCTACTAAACCTGGTTGACTTCTTCGTGACAGTCACCAAGGCCATAGATGAGGGGAAGGTAGTTAAAACAGCCTACCTTGACCTGACCAAGGCTTTTGACACCATTCCCCACTCAGGAATTATAGAAAAACTCACCAGCCTGAACATAAACCCCTACGTCACAAGATGGGTTGCCAACTGGCTTACAGACAGAACTCACACAGTAAGAATAGCGGGCTCCAGGTCCGACTCTAAACCAGTCACAAATGGTGTCCCACAAGGCTCGGTCCTGGGACCCCTACTGTTCGGCATATACTTCTCAGAAGTACAGGCAAACACAGAAGGACTATGGCTAACCAAGTTAGCCGATGACTGCAAACTGGGAGCCATAATTGACTCTCTGGCTGACATGGACATTCTCCAAAAGGGCCTTACTGAGACGGACACCTGGCATCAAAGTCATGGTGTCAAGCTAAATGCCAAAAAATGCATAGTCATCCCGTTTGGGAAAAACAAAACACCCATGAATTACCACATAGGTGGCAGCTCCCTTAATACAGAAGAGGTAATAAGAGATCTGGGGACCCAGGTAGATAGTAATCTCTCCTTTGACAATCATATTGCCAAAGTAGTTAGGAAATCCTTCTATGTAGCCCATCTAATTACTAAAGGGTTCACATATAAAAATAAAGAGGTTATAGTGCCCCTCTACTCGTCACTCATCAGACCCATCATAGAGTACAATGCCCCATTTGGGATGTACCTCACAAGACACTTCCAAGAGCTGGAAAGACGACAAAAGTACCTCACCAAGAGGATTACTGGCCTCAAACATATGTCCTATGCAGCTCGACTGGAAAAACTCCAGCTGTACTCAGTCGCATATCGCTTACTCAGAGGTGATCTCTGCCTGACTTACATACAAAGCCATGTCCAACTCAGAATTGATGGACATGCTCCACCTAAAGAAATCCAAGTCACTGCAAGCCACTCACTCTAGTGAGCTAAACCTCACCACAACAATAAATAGAACATGCTGGAGGGATAGATTCCTGTCATAGAGACTCCCCATGCTTTGGAACAAAATTCCTAACTACATTAGGCAGAGCCCCTCACTAACACTCTTCAAGGGAAACCTTGACGAGTGGATAGGTAACAGAAAATACACCAATGGGATCACTTCATTGGCTCTTCTTGACAGAGGCTCAGTTAATTAATCCATGGTGCGGCGAAAGCTGACACACTCTGGCTAGGCTTATAAATGCCCTCGGGCAGATAGCCTAGTACCTTCCTATGAACCTATGAACCTATGAACTTGAAAGTAGAAAGTGAGGCTGTTGGGTGCTGGGGTCTAATGAATTACACCATACTATGTTCATGTGATTTCTCGTGGCTGTACTCACAAAACCTGTAATGCCATCCAGCAAGTAGATGGGAAAAACAAACTCAAGAGGTAGAAAAATCAAATCAATTCATTTTTCAAGGGGAATAAAGAGGCAAAATAATTAATGGAAAATAAATCTTGTACTTTTATTTGGTTTCTGCAGCACTGGTGTCATATCAGGGCTGTGCCCATTGTTAAAATGTGTTTTACTGTGTTTTTTAGGCAGCTGTGAGATTTTGGCGAAGAAAGAACACACTAGTCTAGAATGTTCACTCCTACTAAAACATTTTTCTTACCTTATTAGTAATAGAATGAAGAACATCACTTTATGGCAATCATGTTAGGATACGTTTAAAACAGAAGCATAACCCAGTTTGAGTAGTATGGTGACAGTAGTTTATGAAATGTGGTTGATAAAAAACAAAAATTAGGTTGTTGCACTGCAGAGATACTTTTCCCTGTGTTTAGATTCCACAATGGTTAGCACTTAGTAAATAAATTAACGACTGGGAAGCGATGAAAATGAAAATCCCAGAGAATTTCTTATCATGGTCAGTATGGGGGAGGAGTTAAGAGGGTCCTTTTCAGGTAGTGGCCAGAAATGTTTCAATGTGATCACCTGGTGATAGTTGCATAGGCTAGCATTGCCTGAATCTGACAGCAGCTTTATGCCCCTTTACAACTATGGTGTGCTTCCTGGCATGGCAGCTTGAACTGCATGACAAGCAGGCCCAGACCATTGGGCCAGCAGAGGCACAGCCTATACATGATGTCAGCCATAGAAGTGACTGATGTCTGTGTGGGTTGGCCTCGGTTGGCCTCTGGGCTAGTTTGACATCTGTCATGTACCTTACCCTATCCCCCATTCATGTCTTCCCAGCCTTGTGTGTCATCTCCACCTTGTTTGTTATCCATTTCTCCACATCACCAAATGTCCATCCTTTGTCTGAATCCATTCACTTTTGTTCCCACCTTTTGTGCTAGTACCAGCCAGTTTGTCTGTCTGCCTACATTTTATATTTCTATGTGTGGCCCTGCAACCTTCCCTTCTCCCTCTGTCAATCCTGCAACCATTCCTCACTATTTTCTCCAGTACTGGGATTCACAGATATGGTCGATGCAGGACTGACCAACTTATATCCTCCAAGAATATATATGTTCATGATAAATACATAATTGAAATGACTGAGACACCAACTTTCTATCTATTAAGACTTTAATAGATGTCACAGTGTACAGTGGATAACACTGCTAAATCAAGGGTCTTAGTTTTCTGGTTATTTCCTGGCTGAAGTACCATCTGTGTGGAGTTTGCATCTCTTCCTTTTGTTCAAGTGAGTTTTCACTAGGTGTTCAAGTTTCTTCTCACACCCCAAAGACATGCCATTAGGTGAACTGTTGTTTTTTGTGTGTGTGTGTGTGTGTGTGTGTGTGTGTGTGTGTGTGTGTGTGTGTGTGTGTGCACGTGCGCGTGAGCACACATGTGTTTATAAGTACATTGGTGCATATGCATGTATACATCCAGTCCAGAACTAGTTCTCTGTCTTGCATCCATTGCTTGTTGATAGGCTCTGTATGTCTCTAACTCTAATTAGGATAAAGTAGGTATCAGAGAATAAATGAGTGAGTGAATGAATATATAATTATTACCATATACATTGAGTAACCCCCCCCCCCCCCATTAGTGGGAACACTGATTCTTCCACTGCAGCCACTCTGTCTTAGAAAGGTCTTCATCTGCTTGAACCAGCTAATAGTATAAAGAAAACTGTATAAAGAGTAAAGAACTGTGGGTGTAGATGACCTGTGCATACCTCTCAAATGTACAGATTTTTGCAGAATGTCCAGATTTTTGTCTCATATTTTGGTCCGTTTTTCATAAAGCTGGGGTTTTCCAGCTATCATTGAAGACTGAATTCAAAAAATAATAACAGACATTTGAGTTCCAGATTTCATACCCTTCAGAAAATTCATGTTAATGAAAAACATGTTTTTGTATCGACCTTCTAAGTTTGTAAGAGCAATATTTAAAAATTGTTCCTATTTTGGGGCCTTTGTCCATGCCACCCCCCCCCCACCATTATTTATGACTTTGTACAAATTTCTTGCTCTAAGAGGCTGAGAAGTATGACTTGAAGTGTACCTCACTGGACTATATGAAAAGAGACAGTCTGGATCTGTCTGAATGTGCCACAGACAGGTACAGGCCTTGCATTGAGCAGTATTCTACCTTCACCAAGAATGATGCCACAGTATGAACAGAAAATGATTGATTTTAATAACTGGGTAAGTTTCTGGTGACATTCCAGGGGAATCCAGTATCTATCAGCATGGGAGGTCATGGTTAACAGACCACTTTGCTTTGCCAAAGCTGGTCTGCACCTGTTCTCCATAGGCTTTTGGATATTGGCTAAAACTTTATTCATTCCCCATAGAGCATTTTTAGGCAATGTCAACATGACAAAATTAATAGCAAATAAAACTCAAAGCAACCTTAAGGTGTTACTGCTCAATACTATGAGCTTAAACAAGAAACTTCACACCCTAAAAGTTCTCCTCAGTCTAGAGAATGTAGACATCAGTGTTGCTAGCAAGACTTGGTTTAAAACTGCAGAAAGTATTCTGGCAGGGAAAGACTACAGTGCCTTCCACACATTTAGAACAACAGCAGTCCAGACAGGAGCTAAAGGTGGAGATGTCTTGATTTATGTTAGCAGCAAATACAACTCTAGGTTTGTTAAAAAGGATGATGCCCTGGAGTTCATCCAAGTCCAAGTCTCCATAGACAAGGTTCGTTACCATGTCCTGGCTAGCTACAGGTCACCCTCTATGACTCACAAAGCTCACAACTCCTACCTAGACCTGCTAGAGGTGTTCACCATCCAACAAATACCCCATCCATGGGAAACTTTAACTACCCCCCCTATAGACTGTACACTATCTTTTACTCACCAGCACAATGTTTTCTGGATTTTATCAACACAAGCACCCTGGACAAGATAGTGCACTCCTCAATGAGAGGATCAAACATATTTGACCCAGTACTTACCATCATAGGAGAGCATATAGCTGTCTGTGGGGAATTGTTCACAGAAACCCTGTAGAATCATGTCAAGAAATGCATAGAGACAGCTATGCCTGCCAGAAGTAAACCTAGAACTAACTCAAAAAACAAACCACCTTGGTGGAATCCAAACATAAATGGGTTGCACAACAAAAGCAAATAAGTCATAACCAAGATTAGGAAGTGCGGGCCCTCAAAGGACCCCAGAAACTACAGAGCTTGTTACATCTTCTTACTGCAACAAGGTGGATTTTATTACTGGTTTGTGTATCCTTGTATTGGATTTTGGTTTCTGAATAGCAAAGTCCCTCAGGCTTTTGTGCTAGGTCAACTCCTTTTTGGCATCTGCTTCTTGGATGTCAAGATCAATGTAGAGGGCTTCTGGCTAACCAAGTTTGCAAGTGATTGCAAACTAGGAGAAGTCACAGAAACCTCCCCAAAATGTTAACATCCTACAGGAAGGATTAACACAGACAACTGACTGGTGCCAAAGACACAGCTTAAAACTCATTACCAAGAAATGCAGAGTAGTACCATTTGGGAAGTCAGCCACCCTAGGAAATTACCTCATCAATAGCATACCCCTAAGAGTAGAACCAGTAGTCAGGGATTTGGATATATATGTAGATAGTAACCTAGCTTTCAACTAGCATGTGTCTAAGGTAGAAATCATTCTATGTTGTTCAAGTTATAAGAAAGGGCATGGCATCTTGGTCCAAGAAAGTCAACATCCCACTGCATTGAATCTTCATCAGGCCCATCACTAAGTACAATGGACCCTTCAGTATGTATCTGACCAGGCATGTGCAATAACTGGAATATCCATAAAATGAATACAGAGTGTTAACAGGATGTCCTATGCAGATCACCTCAAAGCATTACTCTTATTTCCTACAGACTATTGAGAAGCAATTTAAGCCTGGCATACAAAACATTTTTGGATCTCATCTCTGATGGACCTTCTGCATATCTGCAAAACTACTATCATCAAAATTACTCGATATAAAAATTTAAACTTTGCTTGTGACATAAATAGGATATATTGCAGGGGCACAGGCTTCCCATCCATGTGAAACAGAGTTATCCCTAACCATATGCAACACAAATGTGGACTAGTGGATGGGAAATTAAAAATACACCCCAGGTCTAGCACCTACCTCTGCAATGGGCAAAGGTAGCCTGTAAATCTTGCCCTAGCTTAAATATACCCCTTAAAATAACCTTTAAGACACATAAACTTGTGGGATACATTTGGGATGCTTGGCTAAGCTTTTAAACGCTCCAGCTGTTGTTAGTCTAGTATACTCCTATGAACCTGTGAATCAAGCAACTGCATCTTGGGAACAGTCATGTATTATGAAAAAGTATGAACAACAATGCCGCACAGTAAATAAATAAATAAATGACAAATATAAACATACAAATATACATAAAAACAAACAAAACAAAAAAACTACAATTCTCAAATGTAAATAGCCATTGGTTGGTTACATATATATATATATACTCATTGTTAATCAAGCATTACCCAACAGGAGAAGTCCGGCTCTAAAGCCAAACAAAAAGTAAAGGAAATTACAAAGGCTATAGCTACAGACAAAAGGTTACAGACACCATTTCTCCATACTGCCAATAGGAAAATAAAATAGAATCACATACATACTTTTAGACACACACACACACACACACACACACACACACACACACACACACACACACACACACACACACACACACACACACACTGCCCCGAAAGCAAAATTATTATTTATTTATTCATTTACTTGACATTTGTTTACCAGAAAATTCCAGGTGGAACAGAAAGTGTTCAGTTTCAGCAGAGGCCTGGGGAGAAAAGCTCCACAATCACACCCCAGGATTCATTAAGCCCTGCATGACATGCAGGAGCTGCTGCATGCAATATGTCCACCAGCTGATTCAGCAAAGAGCTCCTGGGACATGCATGAGTGCTCCTACACTATTCCTGCATGGACATCATTGCCTTATGCTCATTTCCTCATTTGCTGGTGAAAACCATAAGACCACAAGACCCTCCAAGTGCAGTCAACCTTTGAGCAGAACTCTGTGCAAAGCACTGGTAACTATAGGCACACATGTCTGACCTAGGACACCCCCCCCATATCTTATCCCCTGCAAATCTATCTGGAGTCTGCCTATCACCCTGATCCTGTCTGACTTATATTACCCAACTATGGACTGGACATCAGATCAGGCCAGAACAGAAATGCACAGAGATTCCACCATTGTAATATATCACCAAGGTGCCGGATTGTTTCCACAGCTCCAGCAGTCAATTGCTTGTAGGCACACCTCTCAATAAGCTGGATTGTGCAAGAATGCATAGCATTTGGCCCATAACTTTGGTGTGTGCATCATCCACCCTGTATTCCCCTGGTAAATCACTGTGATGATCTGAGAAGGTATGTCATGAGGTACTGAAACAATACATGACAGTGTCAAACAGCATATATGCCAGATGTCTGCTAAAACAAGCCCTGTAACCCTAGCAACCCATACCTCACTGAGAGAAACAGTCACAATCACAGTATGGCCCATTGTCCCCCCATTTTGATAGGCTGTCTCCAGATATCATGCACTAACAGGTTGAGAGGTATGGCCGTAGCACAAAACAAACTGGACTGGAGTACAACAGTTCCTGGAATGGAGTCCCACGTATATCATAGAAGGTCACACTGGGCATGCTCATACACTTAGAGAAATGTCAGTAGGATCTAGGAATGAACAGGCCTTCCCCACCCAGTGCACTTCTCATTACCCTATATTAGCAGTCCTAAAAATGTCTGTCACCATAGAAGTACCTTTCATCAAGCCTCAGCTCTATAAGCTCTGTGGCATGTGCGATAACTGTGTAGCATATTAGTGCAAATAACTAGTTAGCTAGGAGTTCTAATCTCAGTCATGGCAAATATCAAAGTTTGTCTGTTTACAAATTAAAGCTTTTGGATCCATTCAAACCCAGTACACTTCCCCTTTCCCTACTTTAGCAGTCCTGCAGCTATCAATCACCTTAGATGTCCCTTTTGTCAGGTCTCAACCACATAAGCTCTGTGGCATGTGCGATAATTGTGTAACACTATAATATAAATAACTAGTGAGGTAGGAGTTCTAATCTCAGTCCTGGCAAATGTCAAACTGTGTGTAGGTGTTTAGAAGTTAAAGCTTTTAGGTCCATTCAAACCCAGTATACTTTTCCATTCCCACTTCAGCAGTCCTGCAGATATCAGTCACCTTAGAAGTCCCTTTTGTCAGGCCTCAGCCCCATAAGCTCTATGGCGCATGCAATAACTGTGTAACACTATAGTATAAATAACTAGTTAGGTAGAAGTTCTAATCTCAATCCTGACAAATGTTAAACAGTCTGTGTGTGTTTACAAGTTAAAGCTATTGGGTCCAGTCAAACCCAGTACACTTCCCCTTTTCCTACTTTAGCAGTCTTGCAGATATCAGTCACCTTAGAAGTCCCTTTCATCAATCCTCAGTCCCATATCAGTCATCTTAGAAGTCCCTTTCATCAATCCTCAGTCCCATAAGCTCTGTGGTGCATGTGATAACTGTGTAACACTATAGTACAAATAGCTAGTTAGGTAGGAGTTCGAATCTCAGTCCTGGCAAATGTCAAAGTGTGTGTGTGTGTGTGTGTGTGTGTGTGTGTGTGTGTGTGTGTGTGTGTGTGTGTGTGTGTGTGTGTGTGTGTGTGTGTGTGTGTGTGTGTGTTTAGAAGTTAAAGCTTTTGGGTCCATTCAAACCCAGCATACATCCCTATTCCCACTTTAGATGTCCTGCAGATATGTCACCTTAGAAGTCCCTTTCATCAGGCTTCAGCCCCATAAGCTCTATGGCACATGCAATAAGTGTGTAATACTATGGTACAAATAACTAGTTATGTAGAGGTTCTACTCTCACATCTGGCAAGTATGTGTGTGTCAAAATGTGCCTGTTTGTAGGACAGCGTATTATGATAACTTTAACACCCACACTCCTACTTTATCAGTCCTGCTGATGTAATTTCCCTTATAGTTTCATAAGTGTGTAGTAGGCTAATGGCCCAGGAGCCTTTACAAGCCAAACCCATCAAAAGGCCCTGCCATTGTGGCATCCAGTGTTACTTTCCAGTGCCTGTATCAAGTAGAGCCATTGCAGTGATCCTGGTGGTGAACTGTCTGTTACCCATCCACTCATCAAGATTTCTCTGAAACAGGGTCAGCTAGGTGCTCTGCATGACATGATTAGGAAGTGTATTCCAGGGCATGTGCAGTCTCTTGGTGAGGGACCTGCCCCACCAGCATGGTGTGATGATTGTGGTAATGAGGTAGAAGTCTCTGCAGTGTGTGGTGTGAAGGGATTGGGATGTCTTTATATGTAGCATGTCTAAAACAGCTGGGTCAGACATGGCTTTGTAAGTCAAGCACAGATAACCTCTAACTAGGTGATATGACACAGAGAATAGCTGGAGTCTTCTGAGTCTGTCTGTGTATAATGTGTGTTTAATGCCTAGGAACCTCTTTGTGAGGTGCTTCTGTGGCCTCTCCAGCTGTTGCAGGTGTCTACTGAGGTACATGGCAAATGGGCCAGAGTACCTGATGAGTGGTCTAATGAGGGAACAGTAGACAGAGATCATTACCTCTGTCTTCCTGGATATAAATCCCATTGTAATACAATGTGCCACTTAGAAGGACTTCCTGACCACAGTGGCAATGTGGTGGTTGAAGGATAAGTTGCTGTCAACTTGTGTCCCCAGATTTCTTATAATGCCTACAGTATTCATTGGGCTCCCATTGATGTGGTACTTACTGGGAATTGAGTGTTTTACCAAAGGGGATGATAATGCATTTCATGGTGTTAAGCTTCTGGCCATGGTTTCCACACCACACATTTGTCTCAGTGAGGCCTTTCTGTAGGATGTCTACATCACATGTAGAGTTAATGAGAGCTCCCAGCTTGCAGTCCTCTGTGAATTTTGTCAGACAGAGTTCCTCTGTGTTGGGCTGTACTCCTGAGAAGTAGATGCTGGACAGGACACTACCCAGTACCGATGCCTGTGGGACTCCACTTGTGACTGCTTGCCATTGGACTGCTTGGATTTTATCACTGTCACACTATGTGTTCTGTGAACCACTTTGCAACCCACCCACTGATATAGTGGTTGATGCCTAGTTGTTGGGTTTAGCAATAATTCCTGACTGAGTAATGGTATCAAAAGCCTTGGCCAGATCAGGCTAGGCTGTATGCAGGGCCTTACTGCCATATGTTTTTTCAGTATATGTCAGGGCTGTCATAGTGGGTGTTGTGTCGAGCTATGTGTTCCACATGGTGTGGTGCAGGTGTTGATCTTATCCATTTGACCAGCTAGTGCAGTCTTCGCTGGAGAGTGCATATTTCCACATTTGGTGATCTAGGGGTAACTCTCACTGGTCTGATTGTTTGGAGTTTAGAGGAGAGGGTTGTCTGTCTACATGAGGCAGTTGCAAGAGTGCTTCAGAATGTACAAGTTCATCAGGTTAATGGGCAAAAGCACAGAAAATTGAACTTCAATCATGCCAGAAGGGGTGGTTATAACTACTAAGTACTGGTACTAATTCTGTGAGGATTGAGTACTGCTGATGGCTCCCAGGTGTGCTACACTTATTGATACAATAACCTGTGGAAGTGTAAAGCTATTATGCTATTTGAAGTGCAAGACAGAAATAACTAGCAAGATGTAAGGGAAAAACTGAAGGCAGACTTCCTGCGACCTGTAATACTTTATGTCAGCTGTGCAGTTATCAGCACCTTTGTCCAGTTGTTAGTCAAGTAAGCTCTGTGGCACATGTGGTAACTGCATAACACTATAGTAGAAATAACTAGATAGGCAGGAGTTCTAATCCCAGTACTGGCGAGTGTGTGTGTGTGTGTGTGTGTGTGTGTGTGTGTGTGTGCGTGCGTGCGTGCATGTGTGCGTGTGTGTGTGTGCGTGCGTGCATGTGTGTGTGTGTGTGTGTGTGAGTGAGAGAGAGAGAGAGAATCATATACTGTGTGGGTTACCATTTTGAGTTGTGTAACACCCTTTACACTAACATCACCCTAATTTAGTAGTCCTGTTGATGTCATTCATCTGAGAAGTACCTTTGGACAGCATGAAACTGTATAAGCTCTGTAGTGCATCTGATAACTGCGTAACACTGTAGTAGAAATAACTAGATAGGCAGGAGATCTAATCCTAGTACTGGCAACTGTTTATTGTGTGTGTGAGACTCGTATACTGTGTGGGTTATACCATTTTGAGTTGTGTATTATACCATTTTGAGTTGTGTACCACCCTTTACACTTCCCCTCACCCTAATTTAGTAGTCCTGTTGATGTTATTCACCTGAGAAGTACCTTTGGAGTAGGTGAAATTGTATAAGCTCCATGGTGCATTTGATAACTGTGTAGCACTATAGTAGAAATAACTAGATAGGCAGGAATTTTAATCCCAGTACTGTCAACTGTGTGCATGTGAGACTCATATACTGTGTGGGTTATACCATTTTGAGTTGTGTAACACCCTTTACACATCCCCTCACCCTACGTTAGTAGTCCTGTTGATGTCATTCACCTTATAAGTACCTTTGGACTAGGTGAAATTGTATAAGCTCTGTGGTGTGTCTGATAACTGTGTATCACTATGGTAAACATAGATAGAAAGGTAGGAGTTCTAATCTCAACACTGGTGTGTATGTGTGTGTGTGTGTGTGTGTGTGTGTGTGTGTGTGTGTGTGTGTGTGTGTTTTCTTGTGTACTATATCCATTGGGGTGTGTTTTGCAAACTTTCTGCACTCAGTCCACATCCAAATGTCCACTGTACAGGGCCCATTGTTGTCAACCACTGTAGTGGTAGCTGTCGACAGTCAGCAGCCCTATAAGCTGTGTGCCATGTGAAATAACTATGCAATAGTATGGACACAAAAACAAGATAGGCAGGTCTTCTAATCCTGTGATACCATTCCCCACTCAGGAATCATAGACAAACAGAGCCATCTAGGCATCAACCCCTATGTCACTTGGTGGGTTGCAAACTGGCTCATGCATGGGACCCACAGTGTGAAGGTAGCATACTCCATGTCAGACTGCCAACCAGTCATGAGTGGATTACTGCAGGGTCTGGTCATGGGTCCCCTCATGTTTGTCATGTATGCCTCTGACATCCAGAACAACACAAAGGACCCTGGCTGACAATGTTCACAGACAATTGCAAGGTGGGTGCCATGTGCACATCCCCATATCATGTTAACATCCTGCATAAAGGCCCCACTGAGACATCCAACTGCTGTCAGAACACTGGCCTTAGGCTGAATGGAAAGAGATGTCGCAGTCCCATGTGGAATCAATGCGTTTACCATGAATTAACACATTGCTGGTAGTCCAATGGACACAGAAGTCCTTATAAGAGGGCTGGGAACACAGAGGGGTTATAAGAGGGCTGGCCACTACATTGCTACTGTGGACAGAAATAACTTCTATGTGGCACATCTCATAAGTGAGGGTGTATCATCCAGTAGGGAAGAGGTCAATGTCTCCCTCTACCCTCTCCTCATGAGGCCAACCAGCAGATACAATGTCCATTTGCCATGTAGCTCACTAGACACCTGCAACAACTGTGGAGGCTGCAAGTGTACCTCGCAAATAGGACCCTAACCTACAAACAACTGTCCTATATGGACAGAGTGCAATACCTCCAAGTAATCTTGGCCACATCTTGGCTACTTACAGGCAATCCATGTTTGACTGACAATACCATGTGTGGCTAGCTGTGTTAGGAATGCCATATCTAGTGAAACTCTGATCTGTATGCACCACATGCTATGGATACCTCAACCTCATTACCACAATCAACACAACATTCTGGGGGACAGGTACACAACCCAGCTAGTGGACATGTAATTCAATATATGTCACATACATGTCAGAGCACCTCACTGGCCCTCTTCAAGAGAAATCTGGATGAGTGGATAGGGAATTTGACTGTCACCATGGCCATCACTCAAGTGGCAATGGTCGAGAGACACACTGGGAAAAACTGTCAGGTCACATGATGCCAGGCTACTCCCATGGGCTAGGCTTGTCATGGCTCGATGCCCATTAGCCTGGTACACACCTATGAACACATGATCTTATGAATCTCAGTCCTGGCAAGTGTGTGTGTATGTGTGTGTGTGTGTGTGTGTGTGTGTGTGTGTGTGTGTGTGTGTGTGTGTGTGTGTGTGTGTGTGTGTGTGTGTGTGTGTGTGTGTGTAAGACCAGTATCCTGAGTGTGTGCGCTTGAGTGAGGAATATAGCCATTGGGGGGCCAAGTATTACAGTTGTAGGCCATCATACTCCCAGCACATGTCCTACGTTCCACTGTACAAGGGCTGCTTTTTACATCAACTATAGAGGTATCTGTCCACACTCTGCAGACCTATAAGCCCTGTGCTGTGTGAAACAGCTATGTAACAGTATGGAATGAGCAGCTAGAGAGGCAGGGATTTTAATCACAGTACTGGCACACGTGTGTGCATTGGTGTGTATAGCAGTGTTTGCGAGTGTGTACACTCGTGCATGACAGTAGTATGAGACCTGTCACACCTACTACACCACCCATTCCCATACCTTACAAAGGCACGTGATGTTACTCACTATACATGTACTTTGAAACTCAACACACTATGAGCTCTGTGCCACCTGTGATAACTGCATAATACTGTACTATCACTAACTAGATGGGTAGGGATTTCAAACCTAACACTGGCAATTGTGATCATGTCTGTGTGTGTGTGTGTGTGTGTGTGTGTGTGTGTGTGTGTGTGTGTGTGTGTGTGTGTGTGTGTGTGTGTGTGTCTGTGTGTGTGAACAGTATTGTCTGTGTGTTGGGTCAACACAATACCCTATGGGTGTGTGGAATTTAAAGATCTAAGGTGTGTTCCACCCACAACACTTACCATTGTCCTTGTACAAGATCTGCTGATGTCATCCACCATACAGTTACCTGTATATACCCCTCAGCCCTATAAGCTACATGGCACATGCAAAAACTGTTATACAGACCTGTTAATTGTGTAGAGCTGTACCCTGGATATGACACATTAATTGTGTTACCACACTGCCATACTCCTTGTAGTTAATGTCTGCAGGGCTACATCCTGCTGACACACAGACACCTAGAAGACAGTATACATTATGGAGCCCACATTCTGTCAGTGTTAATAACAACAATAATGCATCATGGCTGGACAGCTATACACTCTGATGTGTAACCATTAAACATGCTAGCTGACAACACTTTACACTGCATTACATTGCTAAACTGTACTAAATTCACCGTGCACATCAGATCCATATTAGCATGTCTCTGCATCAATGATATGGATGACAGGGATGGTGCACAGGTATCATCATATACATAGGGTGTGGTGTGGGTTTGCCAGAGGCCTAGGCTAGGCCATTTGGTTGACATCATGTGTGTGTATTTGGGGGTTGTTCATTAAATGGACCTTGCAGAGGTGGTGTGTGTAAATCTGGAGGTGACCTGGCTGTGATGGTGATGTGTGTGTGCCTGGATGCACACAGTCACACCATGTTACTGCCCTACACAGGGGTATGTTGGACAGCTGTGGACCGTACATGGCAGGGTGTGCAGTTCACCATCTCTGGCCATGGACATGGGAACTGGGCCTGCCAGGGGACCCACTAGCACAACCAGGCACAAGGCCAGATGCAGTACTACTCCTCAATGGTGACCTCTGTCTGCTGGATCTGCATCCCTGTTGGGACTGGCCAGGACCAGGCACTCATGACCTGCTGTGTTGTGGCATGGACAGTGGCCCCCTGCAGTCAAACTGCTGGCACTGCCACTACGGGAGCGAGAAGCTGCATGGCCATGTGGAACCTCAGCTGTTTGTGCTGCTGTCCTAGGTCCATGTGTCTGCCAGACAACTCTCACCACATGCTCTATCACAGACATTCCATGTTCAAGGATTGACATTCCACGGTCGAGGATTCCCACCACTCACCCAACCATCTATCCATGACCTCAGCATAATAACGGGGGGCATCAGCATGATCATGGAGGTTGTCATGCATAGCAGGAAGAGTGGCATTCATGACCACGAGAAGCTGTCTTGTGTTACGTTCACTATGTGTCTATGCCTCCATGATGGTCCAAAACATGCGTCTGGTGGCACTTGCTGTGGCACTTGTGACAGGGGCATGATGGGCAGCAGTTCCCCCTTCAAGCACCCCTGCCCATCAACCTGTGTGGGACCTCACCTGCTATCTGGCTATGACTGGTGCTTACAGACACACTTGCCATAGTCACCACGCTTGCCTGTCCCACGCCACCACCTGCCAACTGTCCATTATCTATGGCCATTGGTGATGGGGTGTGTGCGGGCATTGTGACTGTGTGCGGGGATGGGGTGGAAAACAGTGGGATGCCAATGAATGGCACAGATTCAGCCCCTGGCAACCCTGCCTGTGCCTCACTATGGCTATCATTGTCAGAGTCTCCATCAGTTCCCAAGCGGGAGGAACCCCAACCCCCATTGCCACCTGTGAGCGGAAGACAATAAATGTAAATTAATACCTGTACATTATGGTTGGCTGCCACACACACAGACATGCACACAGACACTTACAGATGAGGTGGCACAAAGCTATTATATAGACCTCACATTACCCAAAAGGTAAAATGCATGACACACAGCCCTCATCATCATGCATTGCAGCCATTCTCAATCCTTGTTGCTAAAAATATACATTTCTGGCATGCATGAGTACTGTTAGTAGGTGATGTCCATTCCCCTAGCACACACTGCACCCATGTACACATTATTGCTATTCACCTGTATAGCACAGTGGCAACTACTGTAAACCATACCTCACAAATGTACAAATCATTGAAGAATGTGTAGATGTCTGGCACATATGTTTGCTGTGTTCCTCACAACCCCCATGTGTTTATCTGACACAGCTGGGATCATATGAGGATTGAAGTCACTAATTAATGACATACATTTGATTTGGAGACCTCATCACCAGCAATGAATGTATATTCAAACAAATCCTGTTATACCACTAACCTTTGAAGCTTAACATGGATATGATAAGTGTACACACCCTTGTTAACATGGCAGGCTCTTGTGTCATATAAAATGAGACCACAATACTGCATTCAAAAACACCACCCACCTTAAATGTGACACATGACCTGTGCAATCCAATTGAGAAACAAACAAATGTGCTAGTTGTGAAATATACTGAGATATGTAGGATACACTGGTTGCATAGGTGTGGACACCCTTAAACCAATGCTTTTTTGAAACACCTGTTAAGTCAGCTACAGCAGTCACTCTTCCTGGGAAGGGGAGTATTAGCATTGCACATCTTGACTTGTCATTATTTGGACAGTCTTCCCTGCAAAGGTCCTCAAACTCTGTCATCTGGCAAGGGCAGCTAATGTGCACAGATGTTGGAGGTCACACTGGGGATTTACTATTGGTGTTAAGTCTGGTCTTTGTCAGGCCCAATGCATACCCTCAATTGTATTCAGGTGGAGCCATTCTTATGTAGCTTTGGATGTATGCTCCAAGTCATTGTTATGTTGGAAGCTAAAACCTCTCTCCATCCTCAGCCACCTTGCAGATGCTTGACATCTTTGGCTCACACGTGGGTGTTATTTGAACTGTTCACAATTCCCTCCACTGTGGCTACAGATCTAGTTCCAGCTAATGAACAGCAACCCCAAATCAGGACACTTCCACCAGTGAGCTTCAACATGTGGATGGTGCTCTTCAGGTGAAGTGAGGTGTTGCTTGTGCACTACACATAGCTGTAGGGAAAATGGCTGCACGTTTGAACCTTGGTCTCATGACAGCATTACATATTTCAACACATGCATTTGGGAGACTTGATGTTATGTTTTACTACCTGTACACAGCCCTGCATGGAGTTTGGTGTGGGTAAATGCTTCCATCTACTGACCCTACCCCATAGGCCAGATTTATGCAGAATTCAGGAGATTATTGCCATATGCACTACACAAACAGTACTTGCTAGAGAGTCCTGCAAGTACCTCAGTGTTGCTGCATGTCTCCTGGCAGCCTCCCTGACCAGTTCTTAACATGTCTTGTCACCTGTTTTGGAAGGACATGTGGTTCTTTCCGACAGTACTGTTGTCCCATATTTAATCTACCTTTTGATGACTGTCTCCACTGTGTTCAATGGTATATGCAATGTTGTGGTAAATT
>NC_056745.1:1223369155-1223379155 GCF_019279795.1 Protopterus annectens
GTGTGTGTGTGTGTGTGTGTGTGTGTGTGTGTGTGTGTGTGTGTGTGTGTGTGTGTGTGTGTGTGTGTGTGTGTGTGTGTGCGTGTGTGCGTGTGTGTGCGTGTGTGCGTGTGTGCGTGTGTGTAAGTTTTGCAGAGTCTGTGAGTCACTCCGCTCACATGTCCCAGGCTGGTAAGAAAAACAAACTTGTGGGCTCGTATGCTGCTTAGTGGCAAGTGGAACTTTTTTTTCTGCTGTGCTGCAAGTCCGAGCAAGAGAACTGTTGCGAAAGTCTGATTTTATTTGCTGTGCCATATGTACTTTATCTGCTGTTGCTGTAAGTCCGATTGTCTGAGAACTTATTTGCTTAGCCGATTATAATTGCTGTGCCATGCTGTGAAAGTATGTTGCTGGGGCCTAATCACTAATGTGTGTGTTTGTTTGTATTTTATTTTACAGTTTAATTAAGCAAGGTATGTGTAATGTGTTTGTGCCAGCCAGTGTATTGCTGTCACTACAAGTACGAGAGAACATATTTAACAGTACAGTTGAGAGAATGTATTTATTTCTGCTGTGAAAAGTAAGCTGCAAGTCCAAGAACTATGAAGTATCTGGTGTGCCAGTGTATCTTCTCTGCTCTCTTTGTAAGTCAGAGCCCAATTAGCCAATTTTCTGCATTATTTTATTATGCCGATTTTCTGCATTTATTCAACCAATTAGCCTGAATTTGTGTGTTTGCTCTGCATTTTATTTTACAAGCAATCTTGATTTGTGTTTATTGCTCTGCATTTTCATTTTACAAGCAAGCTGGATTTGTGTGTGTTGCACTGCATTCTCATTTTACAAGCAAGCTGGATTTGTGTGTGTTGCTCTGTATTTTATTTTACAAGCAAGCTGGATTTGTGTGTGTTGCTCTGCATTTTATTTTACAAGCAAGCTGGATTTGTGTGTGTTGCACTGCATTTTCATTGTACAAGCAAGCTGGATTTGTGTATGTTGCTCTGCGTTTTATTTTACAAGCAAGCTGGGATTTGTGTGTGTTGCTCTGCATTTTATTTTACAATCAAGCTAGGATTTGTGTGTATTGCTCTGCATTTTATTTTACAAGCAAGCTGGGATTTGTGTGTATTGCTCTGCATTTTATTGTACAAGCAAGCTGGGATTTGTGTGTATTGCTCTGCATTTTATTTTACAAGCAAGCTGGATTTGCATATTGCTCTGCATTTGTGTGTGTTTGTGTAAATGCCCCAGTTAGGTATAACTGATAAAATTACACAGACTCAAACCCTGTACCTTTCGTACAAGGAGCAAGAGGCTAAAGTCTCTCCCTATTCTACCACCACTTGAGGCCATATTTTGGTTGTCTGTTCAGTTTGCGTTTGAAAGTTGGTATCCCACAATTCCTTCAAAGTGGGTGTGGTTACATAATTATGCATGCAAATTTTATGTTAACCAGCATACAGATTTGTACCTATTTTCCATGGGCCTTTGTCCAGATTTTTGATGTTTCCAGGTTGAGAGGTATGTATATAATGACAGTAGTGTAAGCCATGGGCATCTTGCACAGCTTCTCGGACTTATTTTCAATTGCAGTTTTTTGCTTGACTTACTCTGATTTGTGTTATCAGAACAACTCAATAGCTATGAATGCACAACAAAATAACTAGGTGAACTGCATGTTTTAAGTACTGACAGACCCTCTCCTACATTCATCCTGAAGCATCAAAACTATCATTGTAATCCAGGTGCTGTTAACTGGCCACTCTTGCTTCTCCACTGTCTGCAGTGGAAAATATGTGTTTTATCTTGAATTCTGGAAAATGTACTGTACTTGTTTAAAAATATTTTCTTATAATGCAGTACAGAACATAATAATTCAGATTTTTTTTGTTGCTGAATTTGGGTTAATGACATTTGTTGTTCTTTCCACTGAGGCACAGATGCCCTTGTACGTGACATTTTCTCATTTCTGTTATATCTGTAGCTACTTGTTACACCCACCCCCTTTAAAAGTATAACAACACAGTACAGTATCAGCAATCTACATCTACATACTGTGGGAGTAGAACCTACAGCCTTCTGCATTAAATGCAAGTATTTAACCTATTATGCTATTAACAATACAAGCAACCTCAGCATAAGCAACACTAAACTTCTCTTCCCCTGAAGCTCTCAGCTCCTTGTAAAAAAATCCACTCAGCACTCAATTGTATCTCTTAACTTTGCAGCACAAGAAATCTGGAAAAAGCCAAAATCTATTGGTGGAGACAAAAGACCAAAAAAACAGGGACACATTTTTCAACATTGCTTGTATAATTTTGGAAAGTTGCTAGTATAAAATGTTGTGTTACCACCATGTGTTTCACTACCAAATCTTCTTGAACCCAGGAACCTGTGCACTACAGTCAGAGCAACATACCACTATGCCAAATCAGCAATTTCTTGAAAGATAGGAGACTGAAACTTAAATGGCTATCACTTAGTGAATTACGTTTTCACTTCTCATCTCTCAACCTCTTAGCACAAAAAAACCTGGACAAAGCCAATAATGGGGGAATACAGAATTCAGTTCTTACTTCTCACCATAGCTCTTAACCTCTTAGCACAAAAAATAAACTGGACAAAGCCAATAATGGGGGAATACAGCCCCCAAAACAGGGACAGGGTTCAAATACTGATCTTATAAACTTAGAAAATTGCTAGAATAAAAGGTTTTGTGTTGCCATCATTATTTAGTGAATTCAGTCCTTCACTGATTTGCCACAAATATCCAGAAAGCCACAGATTTTATGAGGAACAGAACAAAAAACATGAGGCATAAATGTGGAAGTGATGGTGGGTAGGGACTTTTAGCTCCTTTTACCCAACCAAAGAGGATATCAATTTACTGTGGTACTTTATAGCCACTGCTCTTCTATTTTCAGTGTATTTGTTAGGAAAACATAGGTGCCACTGAAATTCTCCTGTCCATTCACATAACCTTCTGGATTACAATGGAGGGCTCTAGTGCAAATCATTTCATCTCAATCGACATTCATCTTAAGTACACAGTTTTATGTGCCTATTGCAGATCTGAAATGACCAGAGCAAATAACATTGGGTACAAAGTACAGAGCTATCAAATCATCAAGCTATCCTTCTCGGCTATGATATGAAACCCTAGAGGAACAAGCAAAGCACATCCACAGACCTGTTTCTTATCCATACAAAGGCATTACTTATATCAGATGCAGACAGATTGGTACTCTGGCTACAGATGATGAATGCCAATCATGAATCCAAGACCACATTACCTAAGTTTCCATTTTAGGGAAAACTTTTATTTTTTGGTATGGTGTGGTGTGGGAGAGTTCACAGAAAAACTCTATAACCTGCAAAAGCACTCATACCTTTGTGAATAAAGAGATTTGAAGAACTGGAGCAGTCTGCCATTTTTGGGTTCACCTGTGTACTTGGAATTGTTTGCTTGTTTATTTTATGTGAGCTTGAAACTTGCCCCCAGATTCACTATCCTTCCATGCAGGACTAGCTTATTCCTGCACGGAAGGGGCCGTTTAGGAGCAGGACAGCAGCGCGCCATGCATATAAATAAAGGCGCGCTGCCTGAGCACTTAAACAGACACATAGCGTGTACGAGTGCAGGGGACGTGTCTGAGAGCAGAGCTCTCAGAATATACATGCCCCTGCAATGAAGAACAGCAGTGAATAAATAAAAATGAGTGAGACTGCTCATAGGTGTTCACATACCCCCAGCAACATCCAAGTTTACAAGAGCAATAGTTAAAACATTAAATATAAAGAAGTGTTTTTTTTTTTTTTTTGTACATAGATTAAATTTAATCATAGGTGTGCGGGTTTACCCTTCACTTAGCAATGGTTAATACAGCTTAAATGGCAGAAGAGGATAAAAAGCAAGATATATGCAAATGAAGCAGTACAACAATAGTGTAGTGGGCAGGGCATTCGCCTTATGAGCAGTCATTCCCGGTTTGAGTCCCACTCCAGTACAATCCATTTTCCATGTCAAATCACTTTATGCTCAATTTATTTTGTTGCATAACCTACTACATAACATATATTTGTGAACTGGAGTACTGCATTAAATGCAGATGTGAGGTATCAGTGTCATAATGTAAAGTCCACAGATAATCATAAGTGCCCCATACAGTATATGTACACAGGAATCAGGGATACAAATGGAAGGTAAAATGTGTAATGAATGATAAAACCATACAGTTTCAAAATCCACCACCTTCCAAAGAACCATTAGACATTACTGTCTAAATTAGTGCGGTGGTAAGCAGGAGTACACAGTAGTAGCAAGGGTAAGCATATTTAAGCAGTAGTAAGCGGGAGTAAGCATATTTAAGCTGTAGTAAGTGAGTTTAAGCCTATTTGAGTGGGGGTAAGCAATGCTCACACAGGTTAAGCAATATTGAAGCTAACTCTCTGTAAGCATATTTAACCGGAGATTAGCATTGCTTACTTTCACACAAACCCATGCAAACCTGCTTACAGTTGCTTAAAAGTGCCTTAATCACTCTGTATGCATCAGTCGCTGTTCTGATCAGAAACAAAATAAACAGCCTTTGCAGATCTTGAACACAGGACCCTGTACACTATAGCCACAGTAGTTAACCGCTAAGCCATCACAGCAGTACGTAAGACTGAGGTATCACCAAACAGATCCTCACTATAGGAAATACAAACTGAACATGTGAAAGGAATCTATATACAGTTTTATATTGTGTAACCTACTACATAACATAAATATATGAACTGGAGTACTGCATTAAGCCCAGATGTGAGGTGTCATTGTAATTTGTGTCTTTTGGCTTTTCCCAGTTAGGGGTCGCCACAGCGGAACTCCGGTCCGCTAATGATTGGCAGTAGAGTTTTACGGGCTGGCTTGCCGGGCCTAACGCACAACCTTCAACGAAGGAATGCCCGTTCATGCATGTCGCCACACAGAAAACGCTCTAACTGAGAATCGAACGGGCAACGTCTAACTGTGAGGCAACAACGCTACCGCAGCACCACCACCGCAGTGAGGTGTCATTGTAATAAAGTGTTGAAATCCCCTAATAAACACAAGGACCCCACACAGTCTACGTACACATGAATCATGGATACCAAACACATATATAGCATGTAATGAATAATAAATCAATGTCAAAATGCAAATATAATGCAAATTACATATTAAGCAATGCTAAGCATTGCACAGCCCAGCTTAATAGATGTAAGCAATGTGTAGGCTAGCTAACTCAGTCTGCCCATTGGTATACCCCTTTAAGCAATGCCAACCTTAGGTAAGCAGGTTTGTCCATAGCTTAGCATTTTCAAAACTGTCCAATCATGGCAAAGTGCGGAAAACCGGCCCTATTTAAACCCAACAGGTGGGAATAAATCTCGTAACTGGTTGTAGCTTCCCCCTGTAGGCATTATGTCTGGAATGGGAGAGGGTGTGTGCTTTTTGGTGCAGTGCTGGGGCATACAGGAGTCCAGAGTCATGGCAGGACTCCTTGTGAAAGACCATGACCAGAGACTGCTGCAGGGCCAGTACCAGGGTTCCCAATACAAGGTGGAAGCCTGGGACCATCTCGCCTGTGATCTCACCAGTGCCACTGGCATACCCTGAACTGATGAGCAGCTGACCTGAAGTGGAGAAAGGGGGATCTCTTGGATCAGTGGATCCAAGAGGCTAGGACGGGGATGTCCCAGTCATGTGTATCAGTCCACTAACTGTTTAATAATTGCCAGCTCATGTATATTATGGATAGGTATGGCTAAATATTCCTCTTATGTCTTTCACAGTGGCAGGTGAGCAGGCTGTGAACCAGGAAGGCCATGCCTGTAGACTGCAGCGGTTGCGAAGCAAGGCAGGTTAGTAATACTCTTGCATGTACTGTCATAGGAAATAAATCTAAAAGTAGTATTAATTAATTGCTTGTATAAAACCTGTATTGTTTAAGGCATATACTCCATATACCAGAGAATAGGGCAGGAAGAGTCTCATATAGGTTGTATGTAAAAAAAGCATAATAGCCTGACAATAAAGGTCTAACTGCTGGACTGCATGTGTTCACTCTGGTATCATATGGTAATGTAGAGTTACAATCACTTAATAGTACTGTTGTATTAAGCACTGTTACCCACACTGTGCTACATAGTTATCCCAAGAGGTCATGTAGTACAACTGAGAGAGACTTAGACAGAAAACAGTGAAAAGACAGACAACAAGATCCAAATAGCACACTCAACTGCGACGTGAACTGTTGTATTTTTTCACACACAGCCATGGTTCAAATCCTGGGAGTGGTAGTAGGGTGTATGCAGAATCATACCCCACAACTGTGCAAATATGTCCAGAATGTCCAGTAAATCGGCGCATATCTGCTGCCTGTCACCCTGTCCCCCTGGCAAATCAGTGGGATGATCCCAGACGTTTAGGCAGCAAACAAGACATACAACTGATTGCCAGACATCTATAACTCCAGCAACTCCCCAAAATGTTATGAGAGTAATTAGCCAAGTATGTCCCATCTCCACCCCCATGTTGTCAAGCTGTGACCAAAGAGTGTACAGTAACAGAGTGAGACATATGTGCATAATAGTAAAGTGGAAACTGGTAATTTGTGTGGCAGCATTCAGGTAGTGCTAACAAACATTGCTCCCACAGGTCTGTCAGATACAAACACTGTGCCTAGATATAAATGATTGCTATCCTGTACTGGTACTGTTTACTTTGGTATTGTAAGGCATTGTTAGTGTTGCAGTTGCTCTGAATAATAAGGTATTATTCATCACTGTCACCCACACTGTACTACATAAAACTGTATAAGAAATCCTGTATAACAGTGTTGTAATTACAAGGTCAGAATATAAAACCACAGGAGAATTAGACAGAAATCAGACAGGAGATATCCAGCAATGTCTCTATAGCATACTCAACTGTAATGGACAGTGTTTTATTGTTAGCAGACACAGCCATGGTCCAAATCCTGGGAGTGGTAGTAAGGTGTTTGCAGAATCATACCCAATGTACAGAAATGTCCAGAATGTCCAGTTAATCCGCCCATATCCGCTGGCTGTTACCCTGTCCCCCTGCCATATCAGTGTGCTAATTTCTGACATGTAGGTAGCATTTCATGTCATATAACTGACTATCAGACTTGTACATGTTTGGAAAATGTCAAATAAAATAAACCTGTCATTGTACAAGTCATTAAAGGTTTAAGAGGGCAATAGTAGAAATATGTCCCGGTTCACCTGCATGTGGTGAACACATGCCCAGAGTGTGTGCAATAAAAGATGGACAGGTATGTGCATAACATCAACCTGGAATCTGGGAGTATGTGTAGCAACAGTTAGGTAGTGTTAACAAACACTGCCTCCACAGGTATACCAGGTAAGAGGTGTATATTGCAGGTAAAACTCAGTTCATGTATATAGTTGTCGACAGCCATACCATTGTCCAAACTAAGGCAATAGGGTAGTGTACTAATACCTGTAAGGTAAAGATCACAGCACTGACTAGGAAAGTAATGTGAACTACAGGAATATACTAGTTGTTAATTTACATCTCCCCCCCCCCCACCATATCTGCAACAATAAACTAAATATACAACTCAATCGGTATGTGCTGAATTAACTCTATGTTGGGACATATGTCCTATTGTTTGATAATTATTTAAATTTATTTCTATGCATGTGCCATGTTGAAATACTCCCACATTGGTGGCATGCTGCCATCAATGTACCTGCATGCTGTTGTAATGACCATTGTGTTTCTATACATTTATGTGTTCTGTTTGCTATGCAATTGTTCCATATCTGGTGTTTGGGTTAATGGGAATATCTATGCATGCTGTTAAACCTAATCCTGGAATATGTTGACTATTACTAACCCACATATGTTGATAAAATTTAAACACCATAGGACTTTTGGGAAGGCTGGTCCCAGCGGACCCACCTCAGCTGGCCATGGCACTGGGCACCAGCACATCTGGGGCCCAATCAGGGACCTCCTTATCTGTTGATCCTGCACCACCTTCTGGTGGAACTGCCTCAGGGGATGGGGCTCACCCCCCCTTGGAGTGGGCGCAGACAGGAACCTGTCACCCGTTGCCAGGTCCAGGTGATGGTGCATAGCAAGCTCTGCAAGGAGGTTGGAGATCTGCTATGCTAGCTTGAGGGCTGTGTGTCACAACTAGAGGGTCAGCCTGGCCCTCTTACTCAGCCCCCAGCACAGTCACCTTCAGGGCTGTAAAGGTGCAGTGGTGACTGTCCATGGGTGGGGACCTCAGTCCCACTGTTTCCACTAGGGGGCTCATGGGCTTCCAATTTCCAAACACCCCTCCACATCAAGGTGTTTACCCCCCACATATGTCATATACCGCCCCTGTATGCATCTTGTTTGTCTTGTCTGTTAACTTACCCAACATACCTCCCCAAATATAACTACTATCCCTCCCCAACATCCCACTCTCACCTGAAAAAAAAAGGTAATCTGTTCCCCCCCAAAAATATCGCCCCATACATAGCTGTTCATTTTACACAAGTGTCCACTAGACACATATAATCTGGTCTAATTGGCTTAACAACATTTATTGTTGTCTTTACCCCTCTCTCAGGGGTATGAGTGTCTAAATCTATCTACAAATTCAGTGTATATGCACAGCTGTTGCTGTAGAAGAAATGGGCAGCTATGGACCTTCCCTACACCATTCCTGAAAATCCCCAGATTTTTCCCTACTGTCTTTCCCTCTTTCTGCCCCTTTTTTACCACTTTCCTATCAACCTTTTTTTATTTCTTTTAACGAAATTAGCATGGGAGTAAGCAGGAGTAAGCACTTTAAGCAGCAGTAAGCGGGTTTAAGCTTGCTTGCGCAGGACTGAGCAATGCCTACACAGATTAAGCAACTGAGAAGCGAAATCAGTATAAGAAACTGTAACCGGAAGTTAGCAGTGCTTACATCTGAGCAAACCTGCTTACAACTGCTTAAAAGTGCCTTAATCACTCTGTATCCAACGGCCCTTGTTCTGCCCAGCAACAAAATAAAAAGCCTCTGCAAGGCTCGAACCCAGGACCCTGCACACCATAGCCAAAGTGATTTACCACTAAGCCATGTCAGATATGCATAACCCTGATGTTTTCACAAATATATCATCCAGCACAGTCATTCAACAATACAGGAAATGTATTTAAACATGTAGATGTATTTATTTATTTATGTATTTAATTTACATTTGTTAACTGTGTTAGTCTGACTGAGATTTTTGGCTCATTTTCAGCAGAGACTTAGGGAGAAAAGATCCTCAGTGAATAAAATGTAACAAACTTCCATTACAGTCAGCAAACAAGTTACTATCAGGTTACAATAGCACATGTGTGCATATATACTTCTATCTAAATAGATATATAAATAACTATATATATATAGATGGCATCCGTACAGATGCTCGACTGCATCTTTCACCAAATCCCAATTTGGTGAGCATACTTGCGTGAAAGTGCTGTTCACAGAAGCAGCACTTTCGCGTAAGTATGCTTGTTGTTCAGGTCGTACTACAGTGCGGTAAGGAAAAATTCCCTTTTCCTCACTGTAGTGTGACCATGGAGTGAGAATATTAAAGTAGGGTGTGTGTGGGAGGCTTGCCCCCCTGCATTCAAGTAGATTTTGTATTTTTTTTTAATCATACTTTAACGAAAGCTCTTTTTTGATGAAAGCGCTTTCAATAAAGTGTGTTCAGTGGTAATGGATTTGGGCTTTTGAACTTTCATTCAAATGTCCTAGATCCATATGGATATCTATATATATATATATATATATATATATATATATATATATATATATATATATATATATATATATATACATACATATATATATATATATATATATATACACACATACATACCTACATATATATATATATATATATATATATATATATATACATCTGCATACATCTATAGATATATATGTCTACATATATATGTCTATATAACAATATA
>NC_056745.1:1223384155-1223561655 GCF_019279795.1 Protopterus annectens
TGTACTGTTGATGTACTGTAATGCTGCACCCACCCTGTAGCAATGTCACAGCTGTGGCCACTGACATCACATCTCTCACACTCTTATGTAGGTCCCTCTGGTATACCACCAAGGCAGCAGCCTGTAGCTGGTGAGTATGGTTTATGCTCATGCTTGCCAATACACCGCTCATGTAATGGCTATTGTATATTCCAGTCACACATCTAACACACCTACCCATAATGCATGCCGTACATGTTCACATATTGTTGCTGTTAACTGCTGCATCACAGTGGTGACCATGATGGGGTATATGAAGGGTATGTCAGACACCTGCAAGATAACTAACGTCATTGTGAAATGTGTTCACAGGGATGAACATAATGGTGGGACACATGGCCTCCAGCAGGGACATGTGTGACACATCGCCCTTATACAGTGCTACAACAGTGTATATAAAAGTATTACAATGGCAGCGGTTACAGATCTACACTATGGCATATCATAATACTGTGATCCACAACCCTTAACACCTGCAATGTGGTCCCAACATGAGTACTGAGTGTGTACTACAGAACTGTAGGTTAGGGCAGCAAGTATGGAGAATACATACCTTCACAAACACTGGAAGCATATGTGTGCACACACTCCAGAGAAAATATAGTGGAGGCAGCTGTTGAGGTACTGCCTGCATGCATTTGTCATGGAAATGCACCATTCAGTAAGTACACATCCCCAACATCACACCACATAGTGATCAGCTGTCCAAGATGTTTGGCCATCAATTGTGCATACTTACTTGTGACAGAGGCAGGTGTGGCTTGCACACATCTTACATGACATGGCATGGGTGCCATACCCAACAGGCAGCACCCATGAGCTGCACATGTAGCCATACCTCACCATTGCATATGCCATGGCAAGCAATGCAGACAATCATGTATGGCAAGGATGTATGGGACAGGAATGATGTAGGAAATAAACAGATGGCCACCCAAGAGAAATGCTGTCACATGTAGCAAACTGGTCATGCGGGCTGCCCACTAACATGCCACAACATTGAGGGGGGTAGCAAGAATGTCCAGCAAGTACTGGCAGAGCGGTATCCATATCAGCAATTGCCTGGACTCTGCAAGCTCGTGGCCTATGGGTTAGGGTAAACAGATGTGACAGTTGTACCACAGGAAACATCAGCCAGACCTCTCAGCAGGTAGTGTATGCATAACAGAAGAGGTCCCCAACAGTCATGCGTTGCAATGTGTACTGGTGTACCATGACCAAGTTGGAAACCTACAGACAGTATTATGTAAGATACAGATGCTGCACAACCAATGCCTCACCCCACCTTAGGCCCACCATCCCCATCTGTACTGTGCCGGTGCCAGTGTACATCTGTATGTTTGACAGTCATTAGCTGGGACTAGGCTTTTACACGTGGTGTTCAGTGTTTGGAACACTGCAAACTGATACATGTGTAGGCCATAGTTGTCAAGCATCTGCAAAAAGGCTGAAGGTGGGGAGGGTGTGTCATCATGACACACTAGTGCACTGCAGTAGGGATCCTAAGGATGCTAAGAATGGCTGTATCTGCACACAGTCAGGTTTAGGAACTTTGGCAGATGTAACCCTAACTCCACAGCAATAGTGACAACAGTGTGTGAACTCCAAGAGATGTGCACATGAGTAGACCTTGCAATCAGAGTTGGCAGACATGTGTAGGGCAGACTGACCATATACTGGCAAATGCAGATGGCCCATGCTAGTATACCCCTGCCAGGAATAGTGACTGCTGTAGTACACATAACAATAGGTGCAGCAAACCGCCATGATA
Source organism: Protopterus annectens (assembly GCF_019279795.1). Classification (NCBI taxonomy): domain Eukaryota; kingdom Metazoa; phylum Chordata; order Ceratodontiformes; family Protopteridae; genus Protopterus; species Protopterus annectens. The sequence continues at coordinate 1,223,385,966 of NC_056745.1, forward strand.
AGGGCATTCACACATATGCACCCACGGAGTGTATGCATTATGGTCAGCATCTGCATACCTAACAGATTTGTTAGACACTGCATGTGAATGTACAGGACATGTGTCACATATCAGGCTCATGTAATGTTAATATATGCGGTGATATGGTCCCATGACATATCAAGGAAGAGTGCATCATATCAATAAGGGTGTGTACACTCCCCATAGCCATGGTAAGGTTTGACAGTTGTCAGTGTAATAGTATCATATTGGTCGTACGTACACCGCTGATGTTGAGATTTGTAAACCAGACATCAGGCATTCATTCCAGATATGTGTCGCTCAAACACATAGGGGCTGTGAGCATTAGAGCAGACATAACTGACACAGTAATACACATTCAGCAATGGCTTGTACACCTGTGAGGTTTGGTGCACAGTACATGGCAGTGTGCAGAACAGGTGCACAGCAATACTGTGTACATGGGTGCAGTGTTTTCCAGGGGAAGGGGCATCACCTACTAACACTATCCATGACCTCGGTATAATCACATGTATACTGTTGCGAGCATGGATTGACTATAGCTGCATTGCATGCTGTTGAGTACCATATGTTATGCATGTTGACAGATGGGTAATGGGAGGACTGTGTGTACTATCTTTGTGCAACCTCACCTGTAGGTGTGTGTGTGTGTGTGTGTGTGTGTGTGTGTGTGTGTGTGTGTGTGTGTGTGTGTGTGGGGGGGGGTTATCTTGTCTGTAAGTGCAATCTGGTGGAGTGGAGGGGGGTTGATGCATGTAGGATGTGTGTGTGCATGTGTGTTTGTGTGGGTGTCCATGTATGAACATGTGTGATTGTGGGGTTGTTCATATGGCTGTACTTCCCTTTGGAATTGTGTAGTACATTGACATGGACTGACACATGAGACACCAGGAATACTTGTCTAATATGTAATCACAGGACAGCTGATAGTATAAAAAGGTCTGTAACATGGAACATGCATTGGGAGGGAAACTAGACACCAGGTATACCCTTAATATTGCAATCAGCAGAAAGGTGAATGACTACCCATGTATGCAGCACTACAGATGCATTGGGGAATTACTAGACAACACCAGGGAGTGTATCCATATGTTACTGTTGTCCACATGATAAGTTGATTGAGCAGCATATCTGGCATGTCCTGAGCAATAGTTACATATGACACTCCAGTGTGTGACATTATGGAGTGAATGTAGTAGCCTCTAACATATTGGAGCCATGCTTACAATGTCTGGACATACCCAGGGTGAACACCGGATGGCAGCAGTGAGCCCATGTAAAACCTGCTCCACTCAGGTCAAGGAGGTAATGGAGTAACAGGTCTTGTGTTGTGATCACTCGACTAGGCATTTAGAGGAATGATACTTTAATGAGTAGTATTAAGGAGTGTATGTTACCAAGTGTGATGCAGGATGGGGAACTTATGTGAATAAACGTGGGACTGTCTGTAAACTCAGGAACAGGTAGGTATTATGGTGGAATTTTAGTGTGTGTGTGTGTGTGTGTGTGTGTGTGTGTGTGTGTGTGTGTGTGTGTGTGTGTGTGTGTGTGTGTGTGTACTGTTATGCAATGCTGTACAGGTCATAAAGTGAGTTTCTTGTTTTCTCCCACAGGTGGCGAGGTGGGTCAGGGACCCTCCTGCATGCAATCTGATGTTGGTGTCCATACAGACACCGAAAATGATGATAGAACTGTTGAGGCACAGGCAGGGTTGTCAGAGGCCAAAACTGCGCCATCGTCTGACACCCCCTCTTAGCCACCCCAATCCCACACACAGTTACAGTGCCTATACATACCCCATCACCAGTGGCCATAGCAGAGGGACAGTTGGCGGTTGGTGGCAGTGCACAGGAGAGTGTAGTATTTATGCCTACTGTGTCTGGTCACAGCAGGCATAAGCCAGATGTCCGGCAAGGCACCAAATAGGCAGATGTACCGGGGTGCTTGTTGTAGGGCCGCTGGTCATCATGCCCCTGGCAGAAGTGCCACAACTGGTATCACCAGGCACATGTTTCAGACTGTCATGGGGGCATAGCCACATATGGAACTGTACACCAGACAGGGCCTGAGGCTGCAGAGGGCTGCTCTCTCATCTGTAAGTGACAACTTCCATGAACTTGCTGGTGCCCTCCGTAATTATACCGAGGTCATGGATAGATGGTTGGGTGAGATGGTGGGCCTCATTGACCATGGTTTGTCCGTGCTTGAACATGTGGTGGGAGTGGGGCGATGGCCGCTTGGATGTAGGCCAGCAACACCAAAAGCTAGCAGTCGATTCTGTGCTAGGACACCAATGTGCTCCCATAGTGGCAGTACCAGACCCAGCACTGCAGGGGGGGTGCTATCCACACCACATTACAGCAGGCCATGTGCACATGGCCCTGGCCAGTTCCAGGAGTGACCTGGTTCCAGCAGACATCTGTCATCATCAGGGGAGAGTAGCACATCATGGCCTGCACCTGGACATGCTCATGGAACCCCTGATAGGCACAGTTCATGTGTCCATGGCCAGAGGTGGTGAACTGCACACCCCTGCCAGGTATGGTCTGCAGCTGTCCAAGAAACACCTGTATAGGACAGCCACATGGCAGAACTGTGTGCATGCATACCCACACACTATACAAACACACCTAGGGCAACCCCATACCTACACACACACACCATATCACCATGCCCATTTCAACTAATTACACCCCTCACCCACACACATGGTGTTAAACGTATGGCCCACCCTTGGTCACTGGCAAAACAACAACACACACTGTGCATATGATGATACCTGTGCCACATCCCTGTCATCCATAACATCGATGCAGGGACAGGCTAATATGGTTCTGATGCACATGGTGACTTTACTACAGTGTACCAATGTACTACTGTGTAACATGTTATCAGGAGTAATGTTTAATGCATACATATCAGGTAGTGTAGCTGTTCAGCCATGATGCATTATAGCTGTTAGTAACACTGAGTGATTGTGGTCTCCACAATGTTATCCATTTGTATTGTAGGTGTACATGTGTCAGCAGGAGGATGGTCTGCTTTCATATTCCACAAGAGGTATGGCACTGTGGTGACATCATGGCTGTGACATATCCTGGGTACAGTTGAACACATGTCACAGGTTTGTATAACAGTTACTGCCCGTGCCACATGGACAGGTTACCTGTTGGAACATGTATAATCAGCAACCTGATGTAGATCCATCCACATACATGCACAGTTTTACTTGGCAACACTGGGACTAGACCCCTCCTAGGTATGTAGTGCTACTGAAGTGTGTGGCTTTCATTGCACACACCACACAGCATTTAGGGTGAGGTGTGTTTCAGGTTACATGTTACATGCAGAACATCCCCAGACATGTACAGTATAGTAATGGGGATGTAATGGTTGTATATGGACAATACATAGTGTGACATACCATCATATACACATTAACAGACATAACAGACAGACACACATCCGAGAGACCTGGGCCTATCGGTGCTAACTAACTTGTCAGTGTGTCCAATGTGTTACAGGTAGGCTTCACACAGCACATGCATAACTGGGCTGGATTGTGGTATCAGTTACCTGTATGGATGATGGTGACAGTAGTCAGCATACAGTGGTACATGGGACATGTACCTGTTGTACCATAGTGTAATGACAGTGTACACAGCACCCACACCCCACAGTGGATATTTTACCCACTGGAACCCATGATGACACTCTGACATACCCACCATCACACATTGCCCACAATTGCAATACAACGCATTGTCCATCCCAACAGTGGTACTACAGGGATATGCATGTAATGCACATGCCACAGGCATAGTAGGGTGATGCACTGTCATGCCTCAACTATGGGCAGCAACAACACTATCCATACTACTATGTGGCAATGCTTATTGTAATAGGAGTATGTGTCCTCGGAATGCTGAAACCTACAGATATACAGACATGCACACATACACACACTTGCCAGAACTCAATGGGTATCCCATGCCTATCGACCCATTTGTACAACACTGTTGTGCTGGTACCGCAAGGCTCATGTAGCTGTTAGGGAGAGGAGTGTAACAGGATACATGTAATGTCCAGTACAGCAGCAGCCACATCTTACTATGGCAATGGGTGCTGCAGTGGGTGTGAAGGCCCTCATGGTATTCCCAACTACAGATGTACTAACACATAGACACTGCTGTTCTCAGTAATGCATATGTACACATTTGTCAGTACTGGGGTGCATCGTTGCAGGTGATCATAGGTGTGTACCTGGCTAATGTCCATGGAGAGATGGGAAGTGTAGGGGATGTGTGTACAGTGGTATCATGCAACCTGCCATGTGCCAGCAGGCAGTCTAGCAATAGACACCACTGTTGTGACCCTCAGGGTGAGAGTGACATGCATCAGCCAATCCTCTGGGTGCCTCCTGCAAATGGCCACTGAGGTGAACCAGTTGACATGTATGCAACATGTATTACAGCACATGGTTAGTGTCTGTGATGGAGACCTGTACTCAAGCATGTTCTGTTGACTGTGGTAGTGTAGTGGAGGTATCCATGACATGTGGTGCGCACAGGGTGTTGTCTCCTATATGTGCCAGTTATAACACAGCTGGGCAGACATGTCAGTGTCAGTCAAGCATAGGTCGCCTGTACGAATCAAAGCTGGATACCTGCCATCTGCACATATGTACAGGGACTGACAGACATCATTTTGGCAAGTAGCTATGCAGTAGAATGAATGTGTTGACAGACAGACATCTGGCACCAATATGTATGCCATTACTACATGTTGGAAGCCCTCCCTGACATGTGCCGTACAGACAGTAGTCTACAGTTACTTTCCACGTCAGATCATTATCCAATAGGGGATATATACTGTGATGCAGCTCACACACCAGGAACATGACAGTGAGTCCTCAGAGTCCAACTATGCCTGCAGGGGTGCTTGTTGTCAGAACTACATTTAGCAATCTACTCTTGCTTGGGAAAGCACTGTCAACAGTAGTAAGGCCATGAGACACTACATGCCAGTGTGACGGCACGTAACCTGGGTTACTACCCTTGTATGTAACACATTCACATGGATAAGAGTGATGTACAGGTCTTATATACTTGAGAGTCCCAGACATGACACTCACACCCCTTGCTACTGTAATGACGGCACATAGATGCATGTTTTGTACATGGCATTACATACACTTATTACAGATGTCATTACTCTGCTGTTATCAGACTGGGATGTGAGCACTGGTTACCAGGGCTGAGCCATGCTTCACAAGGTGTCAGCATTGCTGCAATATAACAGCTGAGCACATTTGTGCACTGGTAAGCGAAGCCTACATGGTGTAAGCGCCCTTACATTTAACCGTACGTGAACACCACTTAGCTTCACGCAAACCCGTGCAAACGCACTTAAAGCTGCTCAAAACTGCCTTAACCACTCTGTATCCAACAGCCCTTGTTCTGCCCAGCAACAAAATAAACAGCCCTTCTAGTCTTGAACCCAGGACCCTGTACACTATAGTCACAGCAGTTAACCTCTACTCCATGACAGCTGTGAAGATAGTTGTTTTTCCAATATATCTGTCAGCACACATATTGAATAGTATTTAACAATTGCTTTGACTTCCACAAGTGTGTAGTACTTGTTAGTGATATTACTGTTGCATCACATATGTTGTTATATCTAAATATACTCATATCAGACACATACGGTGTGATACATCTGGGAAGGTATACACAACCATAATGTTTACACATGTCAAGGATATGGATATATACATATACATATGTAGATATATGTCTACATGTACATACACATATATATTCATATATATTTCTACACATCTGTATAGTACATCATATATATGGCCATTTTTAGATCTGTGTGTGTGTGTGCATGTGTGTGTGTGTGTGTGTGTGTGTGTGTGTGTGTATATATATATATATATATATATATATATATATATATATATATATATATATGCACATCCTATGTGTACAGATATACCTATTTATGTCAATATATATGTAGATATCTATAACTATATGTGCATACATATCTAATCAGATATACCTATTTATGTTGATTTATATGTAGATATCCATAACTATATGTGCATATATATCTATATATCTGCATATGTGTAGAGATATATAGCTGTGTATATGCAAATATTTCAGTTTGTATATATATATATATATATATATATATATATATATATATATATGTGTGTGTGTGTGTGTGTGTGTGTGTGTATATATCTATATAGATATATGGATATATCTATATAGATATATGGATATATATATATATATATATATATATATATATATATATATATATATATATACACACATATATGTTTACCACCTGTCAGGAACATGGAGTGGAATCCTACCTCAGCACCAATAGTCCCCTCTTAGTGCAAGGGGATGTCATGTATGTATTGCAGGTATATATGTAGACTGTTGATACTGTAACAGGGGTTGTTTTAACATACATGTTGTGTGTGGGAGGTCGGATCTGCTTTTGACATGTACACCATTGGTTACTGACAGACATCCTAAGGACATCATAGTACAGTACCACTGCTAGCACAGTAATGATCTTGTGGACTACAGCAGAGATATGACCAATATATGTGGAAAGTCTGGCACTCTGTGGTCAGTCCAGAGGTGTACACAGATCCCTTTCATGTGAGACGTGGACCATGCCTGACAATGTGGATGTTAACAGCCATGTACATGGGTATATCACGTAAATACTGGACTACATATGCCCACACAGTTTATGCATTCACACATGCCAGTCTGTCCTGACATATAATACCTGGTGGTGCAGAAGTCACATGGCCACATACTACCCAGTAGTTAGTGACATAAACCTGTACAGAATCTTACTGCTTTGTCAGAAATATACAACAGTTATGGTGGCTTGGCAGTAGTATGTCTTGCAAATAACTAGACATAGCACACTGGGTAATTACATTAAGCTGCTAGGCATGTAACAAAGCACTGTGCAAACTACAGGCAGACTGCCACAACACTGGACTACATTTTGTATGGGGGAATACACATGTACCTGCAAATATAGCAGGCTCTACACGCATGTCACAGCACAGAGTAAGAGACACTTGTGAGAAAGTGCATAACCACAAGCAATGTGAACACAGCCACATATGGTATGCAAGCTTAATATGACATTATATGGACTGTCTGATAAACACCAGCCTCACATGTGCCACTCACACACTAACCCTACATAAACTGGGTCACGACACAGTGTGGTCCGATGCCTGTCTGTGGTATGGGACACGTGTGTTTGGCCCTACAGACATGTGAGCCAATAGGGTACCATACACTGGAGTAGCATGTAACATCAGATAGAACAGGACCATGAAAAATGGCATTTCCCACAGTCTGTGCACAAGCCAAGGTACGTATGTGCAATACACATACTGTCGACAATCACCATAAGCACACAGACCTCAGAACTATACACACAACCACAGAATGCCCAGGTTATGTCCTCAGAAATAACCCCTACTATACAATAACATGTCTAGCAGTCTGATATCTGACTGGTTTGTTATCAGGTATGATGTCAATAAATAATGGTGTACAGAACATATTCACCTCTTACTGCTTGATATATGTACAAAGGTTTATAGACTTGTGGCTGAAGCCACAAACACTGGGCCAATATTGGCATGTTGCTGTAATACCCTCATACATTTACTGTTGTACCAGGGTGTGTTGTGACATATGAGGGTTAAGAAGTCAGTAACTCTCATGGCTATCACCATGTACTGACTGCAGTCCTCAGACTATGATTCTGCAGATCTAAGATAGGTGTTCTGTGAGTAACACAAGAAACGTAAGACTCCACACACTGCCCGATCTACAGATAACCCTACAGGTGGGAGTTTCCTCAAACACATAACACTATCATGACAGGTATTAAATCATGTAGACCAGCCATATCCACACACACCCTGTTAAACCAACATTACTCCAAATGCAGAAAAGCAGCATTTACATTCTGTAGTCATGTCTGGTACACCCCTCTACTTTTTGTTGGCCTGTCTCCACAGTGTATGTTGTTAGAGGTAAATCCCAATACCACCTATGATGCTGTTTGCCAAACACCAAACTGAGGTCCTGCTCACAGTGAATGAAAAGGCCCAACACCCACATGATGTTCCTAGCTATTGGAGTGTGTTTCCATGCAATTGGCTATGGGAATGTTACCACAGCTGTTCCACATGCAATCAGCTGGGGGGGGGACTGCAATTCATGCACAGGCCTTCAGCTGATCATGAGTATCACTTACAAAACACAAGCTGCTGCCTAAGCAAAGCAGGTGTACTTCTCCACATCCACCAGAGAGGGAGTGAGAGAGACAGACAGAGGCAAAGTAAGTCAGGGAGTTGGTGGGAGAGTAAAACCTAAGCATGTTTGTGTCATACACTTACCAGTACAGGGTTTCAAACCCCTGACTATGTATTGCTATCACATGTCTATGCAGTTCTTGCATGCACCATATGGCTTACATGTTGGGGAGCTGTCGAAAGGTATATCTGATCGTGAGTGACATCTGCAATAGTGATATAGGAGCTTTAAGGTAGGTGTAGTACACGTGCCTATCCACATGAACAGGTGTCAATGTCAACACAGCCACACTCTCTCAGGGACTCACACACATTAACACAGTTGGCAGGGTCAGGAATAGACTTCCTAACCAGCTGGTTTGCCACAATACAGTAATATGCAGGCATCACCTGCACCACAGGGGTTATCCAGATGATATATGGGCAAAGGGTATGTGATGGTGTCTGACATCAGACAGCATGCTTCAGTAGGCCAATGGGAGTTGTAATAAGTGTGAATGGGGTCGAAAGCATTATACTCCACACACACAGACACAGGGTGCCAGTACTGACATGCATGGGTGCATTGCTTCACAGGTGTGTAATGGTTGATTTTGCCAAAAGGCTGTACAAGGCTAGGTGAAGGATATACCTTGGCATCAGGCCACATGACAATGGTCTGCAGTGTGGTTCAGGGGTGTAGTGTCTGGATTGGCCCACACAGGTGGGTATTGTATTCACCATCCAGGTTACTATTGTGTGTGGCCAGTGCTGTGCAATGCTTACCATGTATGTCTTCTATAGTCCATGACTTGGATGGTATCTGGGATGTGCACACATCCCACATGCATGTTCAGTGACATGTGGAACTGTACCTGGGGTGTCTGGCCTATGTTGTGTAAACAGATTGTTATCATCAGATGTGCCAGTCCTGCACCTACATTCATAGCATGATACAGGTATTCCCTGGTGTCAGTGGTAACTGCCCATACAGGGCATGTGTTTAAGGCATGGTATGTCCTTTGTGGGTCACATTTGATGGCCCTACAGTTGTTGCAGGGGTCAAGTGGGGAACACAGTGAAGGCACACTGTCTGCAATTATGTGCCTACTGTAGTGATGGGACAGGGTGCCATGCCCTCTGTAGTCCACTGCAATCACACCATAGTTACTATCTGTGGGCAATATGCAGGGTACTACCAACAAAGTGGTTGTTGCCTAGGCAAGTGTGTTTGTGTATGAGACATGGGTTGAGAGTGTTCTCTGGGTAATACAAGGGTTGCCTAATTTGTTTGCCAGGCCTTGATGTCACATGTCGGGGTATGGATTGGCAACCCCAGCCTATCTACTGTTTGACATCTGTTATGCTTGTAAGGTGGACATTGTGACATATAATAGGTCCACCATATAAGAATTTGCAAAACCCGCTCCACAATGAGTCCAGTTGTTACACACTCACAGCCACCTCCACACAGGATACAAATGACAAACACACACACACCAAGTCTCACAGCTGCCATTTCTGGCATTGGAACTCCTACCTAACTAGTTTATCACACTACAGTATTACGTAGTTATAGGATGCAACATGGAGATTACTGGACTATTCCATCCCCAAATGTGTATTTCAAAGGGAATGACATCAGCAGGCTTGCGAAATAAGGGCAATGGAGGTTGTATTAACTGTGAATGGCCTCAAAAGCATTGCTCCCTACACAGAGAAACAAGCACACACACTTGCCATGTCTGGGAATGGAATGCCTACCGAACTAGTATATCACACTACAGCATTACACTGTTATAGGATGCACCACAGAGATTACTGGACTACTCCTTCCCAAAGGTGTATTTCAAAGGGAATTACATCAGCAGGCTTGCCAAAGAAGGGCAATGGAGGTTGTATTGACTGTGAATGGCATCAAAAGCATTGCTCCCTTCACAGACAAACATCCACACTTGCCATGTCAGGGAGTAGAACTCCTACCGAACTACTATATCACACTACGGCATTACACTGTTATAGGATGCACCACAGAGATTACTGGGCTACTCTTTCCCCAAAAGTGTATTTCAGAATGAATGACAACAGCAGTCTTGCCAAAGAACGTCAATGGAGGTTGTATTGACTATGAATGGCCTCAAAAGCATTGCTCCCAACACAGACAGCCACACTTGCCATGTCTGGGAATAGAACTCCTACCAAACTACTATATCACACTACAGCACTACACTGTTATAGGACGCACCACAGAGAGTAGTGGACTACTCCTTCCCCCAAAGTGTTTTTCAAAATGAATGACAGCAGGCATGCAAAAGTAGGGCATTTGAATCGTAGTGAGTATGACTAGCCTAAAAAGCATTCCCCATGCAGTTGCCACATCTGGGACTAGAACTCCTACCTAAGTAGTTTATCACAATACAGCATTACACAGTTATAGGACATGCCACAGGCATTACTAGGCTACTCCTTTCCCAAAGGTGTATTTCAAAGTGACTGACATCAGCAGGCTTGCCATAGTAGGGCAATGGGGAGGGCAGTGTGTGTGCATGGGCCATAACCCATTCATCTAGAGGTAGACACACCACACTCAGGCACACACAGGTTTATATTCCACAGGTACATGTATACAACTACTAGATGACTACTGTCTTGTACAGTCATGTTGCACAGTTAGTACTAGCACCACATAGTCTATAATGCTGAGGGATTCCAGAGTCGAATGTCTGTGGTGAGTGACATTTACACATCATGTGGTTGTAGCCATTTGGCTTTGTGCTGGGTGGGACAGGCCTCATGATGGAAGGCTTTTTGTCACTGCCACTCTCTTCCGCACATCTATGTATGTGTACTTTTGGCATATTATAGTGTGTTGTCCTTGGAGATATGTGTGTATTCCTATCCAATGTGTGTGCAAAGCATGACTGGTGCATACTGAGGAGTATATGCACTAACATCGGCAACTGTCAGATATGTATGGTCCACTGTTGTTGCCAGACATGGGTTTCATTTCTTTAAGTATGTGAGCATGTCCAGTATGACCTTCTAGTATTTTGTTGTCTGACATTGCCTTAATTTATTTAAGTCTGGGAGCATGCCCAGTATGACTTTCTGTATTGAATGTGTGAATCCATTCTAGGTAGATTGTACTCCAGTGCAGACTTCTGTGCTCTACACCTACAGCTAGCAAACAGTTTCTGCAGGATATCTGTAGATCAGTTGACAATATGGGGTCAAAATGGGCAAGGGATAGTGGGTTACTGTAGGTAATTGTGTCTGTATTGCTTCTGCTACATGGTCCTGGTGTTAGCAGACATATTCAGACATGTGTACTGTTATACACTGTGATGTTTTATGTCATCAAGTACTGTCAGGTAGACATATTTGCTCACAGTGATGTCCTGGGGAACACAGGGTGAATGCAGCTGTGACCAGTATTGTGGTCAAATGCCTACATACTCTTGCAAACTCATGGCATTCTGGAGGGGGGGGGCTGCAGACACTTGGTGCTGGGTCTGTGTAACTGGTTCAGCACCTTGGTGCAGTGGTGGCAGAGGATCCCATTTTGTACATCCATCGACGTGACAGTATGGCCTTATCTTGCTGTGGCAATACCTTACAGCTGTACAGATTCACACAGATTATCCAGAGGCAGGGGTCATTAGACAGGACATTACCCCTATTGTGGTTTACGAGTAGGTTTGTAGCCACCCATTTTTGTGTTTGCAGCCAGGGATAGTATGTAAACACGGCTGTGTTTCAGACTTCGCACACTCCATGCTGCCACCCCCCTCTATTATTCTAACCTCTTCCATACATTATGAAAACATTCTCTGATACTTTCCCTATAGTTATCACCTCATCACAGCAGTATATTGGTGTTGGTCCACAGTTCATGCAGCAAGACGTGGTGGACATGTTACTGTGGTTTGTCCACATGGCCTTGCATATGGCTTCTGTGGACTGTGTTATGTTGTTATTTGGGAGTCCATGACATAACATACATTGGCAGTATGAGTGAGACACAGGCCTTTGGCAGAGGACTGTAAGCCATTTGGTAGTGGTGTAGGCCAGCTGTAGCAGGCCATTGCATTCTGTAAGTCCTACAGTCCCAGACTGCAATACAGTATATTCCCCCTGGGGTGACAGGGTAAATGTGCTAGGTGTTCATGCCAATACTGTCAGTATTGATCCACTGGTGTGGATGCTGACAGGGTGCTGCTTACAGCTAGGGACACACCTGCATGGGACACCTGCACTGCTTGCTGCATTCTTTCACTATTGCCAAACAGGTGTGAGTCATATTGTACTCATTCCCAACAGCAGGGATAAAACCGGAGAGGTACCTGTGGGTGGTGGTTGGGTGAGCTGGGTGCATGTGTGCTATGAATACTACTTGCATTTGACTCACAGATATGCATGGGGCATTCCACATATACTGGCTTGTGCAGGGACATCAGCTGTTTCTCAATACATCATTCCTTTGACCTTTGTGGTCTGCGAGTGTTTGGCCAGACAACATTGGTATTCCCTACTACAAGACCAGATAATGTGCTGCAAACCTGTATGTACAATTCCAAGGTTGTGTCCATATAACAGTTACACATTATACACTGTCTGTCTGGGGTACTTCCCATGTGTACTGCTTGTATATCTGGCCCGACAGTCATGCCATGTCCATCTTTCAGATGGTGGCACATATTACTTCCAAACATTTACAATGGCTTATTACTAGAATGTGTTATACTGGGAAGCATTGTGTTTGGCACTGCAGTTGTGAGGACTTGGCCCTGTAATCAGCAGTACTGGGCAATGGCCAACAGAGCAAACCTGACCATGCATATATACTGACCACTTTGACACAATATAAAACACACACCAACCTAACACACGGAGACCTGCATATTGCACACATGCTACAATCTATCCTGCTACCATGGCCAGCTCAGGTAATCTGTGCTCCACTGATATTATACCTACACATACATGTTACTACATTTCTACATAGGATTCGGGGGCACACCTGTGTGTTACTACGTGTCTACATAGGATTTGGGGGGCACACCAAACTGTTACTACATTTCTACATAGGATTGGCGGGGCACACCTGTGTGTTACTACATGTCTACATACGAATGGGGGTGGGTACACCTGACTGTTACTACATTTCTACATAGGATTAGGGAGGGGGCACACCTGTGTGTTACTACATGTCCACATAGGACTGGGGGGTACACCTGACTGTTACTACATTTCTACATAGGAATGTGGGGGGCACACCTGTGTGTCACTACATGTCTACATAGGAATGGGGGGCACACCTGACTGTTACTACATTTCTACACAGGATTGGAGGGGTACACCTGACTGTTACTACGTGTCTACATCAGATTTGGGGGCACACCAGACTGTTACTACATTTCTACATAGGATTGGGGGGCACACCTGACTGTTACTACGTGTCTACATCAGATGGGGGGCACACCAGACTGTTACTACATTTCCACATAGGAAAGGGGGGCACACCTGACTGTTAGTACATTTCTACATAGGAGTGTGGGAGGCACACCTGTGTGTTACTACTTGTCTACATAGGAATGGGGGCATACCTCACTGTTACTACATTTCTACATAGGAGTGGGGGGCACACCTGACTGTTACTACGTGCCTACATTGGATTGGTGGGTATACCAGACTGTTGCTACATTTCTACATAGGAATGGGGGGCACACCTGACTGTTGCTACATTTCTACATAGAATTGGGGGGCACACCTGACTGTTACTAGGTGTCTACATCAGATTGGGGGGGGCACACCAGACTGTTACTACATTTCTACCTAGGAATGGGGGGCACACCTGACTGTTACTACATTTCTACATAGGATTGGGAGGGCACACCTGTGTGTTACTATGTGTCTACATAGGAATGGGGGTGGGCACACCTGACTGTTACTACATTTCTACATAGGATTGGGGAGGCACAACTGACTGTTCTACATCGGATTGGGGGGGCACACCAGACTGTTACTGCATTTATACATAGGATTGGGGGACACACCTGTCACTTGTACACATTTGCTATGACTGTACTGGTATGTCAAGTACTCCATTTCATTCTGTATTCTAACGTATCATGCTGACTAGTGGCATATCAGTGTACTACAGGTCTTAGGTTTGATTGACCTACATATCAGTTTCTGACTTCTTACCCTTCAGAATTAACATCCCCACTGCCTGATGTAGTCTGTCTGTGTAGGCCTGGGGGGAGGGTTATCCATAGCCATCATTCAGGGGACTTAGCACAGCCTTTGTCTGTGTTTGTTTACACCTGTCCTGCTGGCTGAGACTGTTTTTGGGTATGTGAGCCTCCCTGACTGGCATGTGTGTGTCATATGGACACACATGTGGCCCAACACATTTCCTGCAGTGGGTTTTGTCACCATGTGTAGTACTGGCTACTGTGGTGACACCAGTATTTGTTACAGATCTCATGCTGCCACTATAGGGGTCTACTATCTGCTGGCATCCCATTCAGCCACCCGATTCCCTTGCATGCTCACATCCATACCACAGATACAAGTAACAACATATACTACTCCATTCAGCAATTGGTAAGAAGAGTGACGTACCTTGTGGCTGTGCCAGTATTGAGGATGGTGCTGGAGGGCTGCCTATGTCAGATGCACATAGTACACTCCCTATATATGGTTGAGCACAGGTAGCATCATGTTTGGCATCCGTTTTACTGTATGTGTGAGTCAGAGAGAGATGTCATTCCCTCGGTCCCTACTGTGTCAGTGTATGTGCTATGCGTTGCCTCTTTTCCAAGGCCAGGGTATACTGGGCATGCCTCCTTCTACCTACTGGGGCAGGCTCAGGTTGTTCCTCCTCTGAGTCACTCTGTGCCTGTGCAGGCCTTGGCAATGGTGGGGGGCTGTATGACCCTGCCCCATGTTGTTCCTGCTGCAGCTGTTTCCACAGGATCATATTGTGTAGCATGGCACATACGATAAGAATTTGAGTACATGTAGCTGGTGAGTACTGCAAGGCTCCACTGGATGTGTCCAGGCACCGGAACCATGAGTTGAGCATCCCAAATACACGCTCTATTATAATTCTGGTCTGTGCGTGTGCCTTATTATGGAGTTCTTGTTTGGGTATGTGTGCATTTCTGATGGGTGTCATCAGCCACGGCTCCAGTGCATAACCAGCATCCCCCACTAGGTGACCATAAGGGATGTCCTCATTGGCAAATCTCTGGTACAGCTGCATCAGATGCCAGACGTGGGAGTCGTGATAGCTTCCAGGGCAGCCAGCACACACATTCATTATAATGCCCTGGGCATCGTACATGACCTGGCAGTTGATGGAGGGGAGGCCCTTGTGGTTGATGTAGACCCTACCCCTCTCACCGGGTGGTGCTTTGATGCATATGTGCGTGCAGTCTATAGCACCCACTACCTCAGGGTAAACTGCTATTTGGTGGAAGAGATGCATATTGCTGGCCAACACCTCATGGGTGTTGGGGAAATATACGTGCTCACTGGCATGTACTGACATGCCATCCAGTAACTGGTGGAGTACCCTGGATGCTTATGTCTGTGAGATCCCCATGATATCCCCAGTTGGCCTTTGGAAGGTACCTATGGCTAGTATTCTTAGGCCTACACATATCTTTGTATCCACTAGGATGGGTTCCCCTCTGTTAGTTCTGTGTGTCAGGCATGGCTGGCACAGCTCAACAATTTGCTGTAGAAGGTCCCTGTCCACTCTATAGCGCTCCATTATCTCCAGATCACGTAGCCCCTGGTAGGTTACCCTGGGTCTGTACAATCTTCTCTGTCTCTTCACTGTGGGTTGGTCAACAGCATTCTCATCCTTACCACCCTCAGCCTCTTCCATATGTTGATGTATGATAGCTGCTGCAGCCCCTATCATTTTGTTGTTTTTGTTTGTTAAAATTTCCTTGCATGTATACACCGGTGGTGTAGAGTATGTGGGAAAAAACAGAGGGAAAGGTGTTTGCATAGTTTATAGTAGTGTTCTGGGCTGGGCTGCTGCCTGTGTAATTGGCTAATTCTGATACATTTCACCTGCCAGCTAAGCTAGTTCATAGGTTCATAGGTAGGTATTAGGCTATCGGCCCAATGGCCTACGTAAGCCTAGCCAACAAGGTTCCCTGGCTTATGCCACCCAAAAAAGTTATTTTCCAGTGCCACTGTTGAGCAGAGACACAGAAGTGACCCCAGGGTGTATTTCCTATTTCCCATCCAATCATCAAGATTTTTCTTGAAGAGTGCTAATGAAGAACTTTGCTTGACATAGATTGGTAGCCTGTTCCAGAGTATGGGAAGTCTCTGGGACAGGAATCTATCCCTCCAGCATGTCCTGTTTATTGTGGTGACAAGGTTTAGGTCCCTAGAGCATGTAGCTTGGAGGGATTGGAATTTCTTTAGGTGTAGCATGTCTAACAGCTCTGGGTTTGACATAACTTTATATGTTAGGCAGAGATCACATCGGAGTAGGCAATATGCTATGGAGTAAAGGTGGAGTTTTTTGAGGCGGTCAGTGTAGGGCATTTGTTTGAGGCCAGTAATCCTCTTTGTGAGGTACTTCTGTGGCCTTTCCAGCTGCTGAAGATGTCTTGTGAGGTATATTCCAAAAGGGGCATTGTACTCTATAATGGGTCTAATGAGTGTTGAGTAGAGGGGAACCATGACCTCTTTTTTCTTTGATGAGAACCCTTTTATGATGAGGTGTGCCACGTAGAATGACTTCCTGACTACTGTGGCGATGTGACTATCAAAGGAGAGACTACTGTCCACCTGGGTCCCAAGGTCTCTTATCACGCATTCGGTGTTAAGTAGATTGCTGCCTCTGTGGTAGTTCATGGATACAGAGTTTTTACCAAAGGGGATGACAATGCACATTTTGGCATTGAGCTTGAGGCCATGGCTCGGACATCAGGCATCTCTCTCAGCGAGGCCCTTCTGTAGGATGTCCACATCATTTGGGGACTTGACTCTGGCTCCTAGTTTGCAGTCATCTGCAAACTTCATTAGCCAGAGGCCTTCTGTGTTAGCCTGTACTTCAGAGAAGTAGATACCAAACAGGAGAGGTCCCAGGATGGAACCCTGTGGTACTCCACTTGTCACTGCTTTGAGGTCAGATTTGGAGTGTGCAACTTTTACAGTGTGGGTTCTGTCAGTGAGCCAGTTGGCAACCCATCTTGTGACGTAGGGATTTATACCTAGTTTAGTGAGTTTAGCTATAATTCCAGAATGGGGGATGGTGTCAAAAGCCTTGGTGAGGTCAAGATAGGCTGTGTGAACCACCTTACCCTCATCTATGGCTTCGGTGACTGCCTCAAAGAAGTTGATCAGGTTCAGGAGGCATGATCTGCCTTTCACAAACCCGAATTGGGTGGGATCTAGAGTTTGGAGGTTACCAATGTCTTTGTTTATGAGTTCCATGATGATACGTTCCATGGCCTTGCAGACCAGGCTCGTCAGGCTAACAGGTCGATAGTTCCTGGGATCAGTGGTGGCTCCCCCTTTGTGGAGTGGAATAACTGTTGCTGTGCCCCATTCAGTGGGCACAAAGCCAGATGCAAGGGTATTATTGAATATGTGCTTAAGTGGGGAGCCAGTTCATTCTGAAGTTTGTCTAAAACGCAACCTGGGATGTTGTCCTGTCCCATGGATGCTGTGTTTTTGGCTTTAGAGAGTGCAGCTTTTATCTGCGTAGTTGTGATTACAGGGGCTCTGCATTCTTCCTGTATAGATATGGGCCCTATAGGGGGTGAGAGGGGGGTAAAGTTAGCACTGAACCTATCTGCCAGGATGTTGGCAATATCAGTTGGTTCTGTAATTTTCCTGCCTTTGTGCTGTAACTCAGAGCAGATCTGGGTGTTGCCATCGAGATTCCTTACATAGTTATAGAATGCTTTGCTGTTGTCCTTGGAATTAGTGGCAATTTTGTTTTCATAGCTAGCTTTGGAGGATCTTATAAGGGATCTCAGCTTCTTACTGAGGCTGATCATGGAGCTCCTCCACTCATGGGATTTTACTCTCTTTTGCAACAGTTTCTTCCTTCTGTTGTACAGTTTGTTTATGGCAGGGGACCACCAGATTGGCTTCCTTTTTTTGGAGGATAGCATCTTGGTTCTGTTTGGGATGGCACGATCCATGTACTCGTGTAAGTGCTTATAGAGTGCATTTGTGTAGGAATCAGCAGTTGTAACTGTATTGTCCATCTGCATGGGTGTCATGAAGTTCACCACTTCCGTCTTAAGAAGCATGAAGTTGGCTTTGGAGAAATTTTTTACAGTGGTTTCCTTAATGGGGTGTGGGGGCGGGATATGGATATTAAGGGTGATTAGCTTATGGTCAGATCGGACCAACGAGGAGTTGACTTCAGGTGTGGAACACCAGTCACTCATGTTGGTAATGACTAGGTCTAGGATATTGTTGCCCCTGGTGGGGGTGTGGATAAGTTGATCCAAGGCATTGGAGTTTATGAATTCCAGAAAGCGTTGAGCTAAGGAGTTGGTACACAGGTAGTTTTCCCAGTTAATGGTGGGGTAGTTGAAGTCGCCCATTATTAGGGTGTTTGGTTGAACCCTAATATTTTCCAGTACATCAAGAAAAGAGGAGTGGGAATCCTGGGGTATAGTGGGGGATCTGTAGCAAGCTACAATTTGTATTGCAGTTTTGCCCACAGTTAGTTGCACTTGGATAACCTCGGATGCATTATGCTGAGCAACTAGCCTGGAAGTGTGGATATCCTTAATGAATATTGAAACACCAACGTCTTTGGTGTTTCGGGCCATGTTACATGGCCGAAAAGTGTGGTATGAGTTATAGCCTGGTAGTGCAGGGGTGCTCTCTGGAGCCTTGAACCAGGTCTCAGTCACTGCACAGATATCGATGTTCTCCATTTTAAGGAGTGCCTCGAGTGAGTGCATTTTGAGATTTAGACTTCTAGCATTGAGTAGCATTACCCTCAGTTTTTGCTTGCCTGTTCCTGTTATGGTGGTGAATTTGTTATTTGAACCTTGCCTAAAAAAGGCACTATAGGGGCAGCAAGAGTCTTAGCTAGTATCCGGAATCCCAGGGGTGGCAGGTGCATGCCATCTGTGGCAAAGCATCGTGGTCTGTCGACCATGTCATTCCAAGCAGACAGATACTGGATCCCCTTAGAATGACACCAGAAGCTTAGCCAATTGTTGAAGTCAATCATTTTGTCCTTGTACTGTGGTATCATTCTGGGTGATGGCAGAATGCTACTCAGGGCTAGGGTCATACCTGCTTGGGCTACAAGATTGGAGAGCTCTTCCATGTCTCATTTCATGTAGTCCAGGGAGGTACGTCTCAGGTCATTCACACCAACATGGACAATGACAGTCATATTTGTACTTGTTGTGAAGTGACCTGAGTGTGTGGGCTATGTGGCGGATCCTGGCACCCGACAGGCAGCTTGATTACCTTTCTACTGCTGTTTTCCCTTCCCATTGCCTTTTTGTTTAAGCCCAGGGGCATGCGGCGCAAACACAGTGCTCAGATGTGCACAGAGCTGCTATTTCCTGGTTTAATTTTTTTTCCCTTTAAAACCCGGTGTGCAGCGCTCACACCCGCTTAGGTAATGTAAAGAGTGCTAGGCAGCCAGAGACACACACCCTTGATTAGCTCTGCTAAGCTAAGCCACAGGGCTCCAATCTGCTTACAGTATGCCTAACGCACACCCCTCTGATGTCAGCTAACTCTTAGGTTTGAACCATGCTATTTCTGCACTTACACTTTTGGGTGCTGACTAGCATTGAAGGGAAATCTGGGATTCAGTATCATTCCCCTCATTTGCATAGGATTGTCTTTTAATACATAGTTACAGGTCCCACACTGAGCCTCCCCCCTTAGCAACCACTATTCACTGGCCATGTTGTCTTCCGCCTTGCCTGCCATTGAGTATAATGGCAATATAGTGATTTTGGTTAGAATGCTTATTTCAGGTAATTTTTCATATTTTCGACCCGATCCTGTTTGTGAGCTGCTGCCCTATGCTTAAACAGCCGAAATCGGCTAAAAAAAAAAAGTTATTTTTTTTTATTTTTGAGACTGTTTTCCATGCCAGTGGCCATATATTTGGCCATTGGCATGGTTTCCCATAATATACACACTTTATTTGGAGCTGTCATGACTCCGTTTTGTAGTTTGCAGAAATGTACTCAGTTACTAACCGAGTACATTTCTGCACACTACACTAGTCCTGCACGGCCGTCTGACAGCTTCCTGGATCACAAATTCATCTAATTTGCATAGTTTTCACCTGCAAATGGGGTAATTTGCATACAGGAGCACGTGTGCACATCCCTGCAGCTTATTCCTGGATCGCACGGCAGCCATATTGCCTCCTGGAGCTCCTGCACTGTTCCTGCACACCTTGCAGGGCTTGCTGAATCTGGGGGTTGGAAAATCGTGGTGGTTTGTATTTTTTACTATGTGTTGTTTTAGAAATACAGAGCTTAGACGCAAGGCTAATGTCTATAAACATAAGGATGCCTGCAAAATATCCCAAATATCCAAACCAAAAGGAAAGAAGGTCACACAGGCAAACCATTCAGTTAAAACTTCAAGACAGACCCAACCAAGCAGGAGTGTTCACTGTGTAATACCTTAAATGTCCTGTAATAGAGATCCATGAGATATATGCAAATGGAAAACATTCATTATGTCAAATGGATGTAATATCGAAATCCATAAAACTAACGTCAAAAGGTTGAACTGCAAAAATATCAAACATAGTGCTACTGCCTTTTTTGAAATTGTAGAAATGCTGGCAGCTTGTTATATGAGGTCACAGTATTTCCTTTTCCCCACTTGTAGTGTAATATACATACTGATGGGGGTATGAATATTCATTATTAATTGTAGTTTGCCCTTTTCATCCAAATAGTGCAATCTCGGAGTTGGTATATTTAATTTGTGGGGGGGTGTAAAAAAACGAAGGAAAAAAAGTAGCTGAAGTCGTTTCCACACTATGACATTCACTTTTCACCTGTTAATTACTTAGACTATGACTAGTTCTGCGAGACCAGCCTGTGAGGTACATTTCTAATACAAAGACTAAACTTCCTATAGTTTTAAACTGTTTACAAGGGATGATTAAATGTGCATTAATAAACAGTATAATAAGTTTTAACATACCGCATTTGTTTGCAACGTTGGTATAAGTTGTGTAGTGTGAAAGATAACATTCAATGTTTGCCTAAGGATGCACTGCATATATTTAAAGGGGTAGTCACGTATTTAGACATCTAACATTAGTATTTTAATGCAGTTTCAAAAATGTGAAGTTTGATCATTTAAACTTTCAGGATTCTAAATATTTGGTGATTTCATCTCGACCTTATGAATTTTTATCTAATGAGAATTTGTGATTTAAAAGTAGATTCATATGTATCTATATCTATATATGGGTTCCCTTCAGATGATCAAAGTTTTAAAACTTTGAATTTCATATGCCTCTGACCATATGATCGAAGTTTTAAAACTTCAAACTTTCGGAATGGAGAACTCCATACAGCGTGGAATGAGACATTTTCCCTTTTCCTCACTGTAGTGCAATCTCAGAATTGGTATATTTAAATAGCAGGAAGTGTGAGGGGTGCACCTGCAAAAATGTCCAGACACATTTTTTTGTTTTGTTTTTGTTTTTCTTTCAGGTGTTTGATGTTTTAAAACTTCGGTCATATGGTCTCGGCTGTATGAAATTCAAAGTTTTAAAACACTGATCATCTGAAGTGTGTGTGTATATATATATATATATATATATATATATATATATATATATATATATATATATATATATACACATATATGTATACACATACAGACACACACACACACACACACACATATATATATATATATATAATATATATATATATATATATATATATATATATATATGGTTCCCCTTCAGGAGACTGAAATATCACAATCCCGAAATTCATAAGACTGACAACCAAAATCCTGAAAACAGACAGCATACATATACTGACTTTAAACAACATAAACCATATTACTTTCCACCAAGCATAAGCAGGGGGGCTCCTGCTACTTAAACATATCATATCCGAGATTACACTTCACTACACTAAGTGCAATCTCAGAGTTGCTATATTTAAGTAGCAGGGGGTTTGGGGGGCACAGCCCCCAACATGGGGGGTGCAGGGGGGCTTGCCCCAAAGCATAGCAGTTGTCATACTTGGTGACAACTGCTATGCTTTGTTTTGTATGTGTTTCTGTGTGAGCTTGTACTGGCATATTATCATTATTTGTATTCTGTGCGTTTTCAGTATTTTGAATTTCAGGATTTTTAGTTTTCAGGATTTTGAAGTTTCAGGATTTTGGTCTTCAGTCTTATGAATTTTGGGATTGTGATATTTCAGTCTTCTGAAGTGGAACCATATATATATATATATATATATATATATATATATATATATATATATATATGTGTGTGTGTATAAATATGCATTGGGAGACACAATACAATGCGAAGTCTGCCATAAGTAAATGTATTCTGACAATGGACTGATTTAAAACACAGGTCAGCACTTTTGGTGGAACTATCCATGGTTGGCCACAAGCCTCTCCTACCTCATACAAAGATGACACAATTACTGTCACGTTCTGCTCATATGGAAAGAAAAGGGCACATCAGAGAACTGTGGCACATTTAAGATAAAATGGCGTTAGAACAGATACAAGTCACAGTCCTATACATGTGTGCCTGTAGCTGCATAACAGGCAACAGTCAAATATGAATCTCCTGTGCATACATTAGTTACAAATAAAATGGCCTGTTTGTACATGGGTACAAACAAGGTGGTCTACAGGCGCTTTGGGGTAGTGCAACATAACATGCCCCTGCAGATAGATGGTGTATTTCATTAAGTGCCACCATCGCTACCACCACCACCACCACTTCCATGCAACATTGATGATCCACAGAGTAGCATGCAGACATTTCCTAAATTAATATTGATAAATATTTACCAGTGGACAATACAGTCCCAAACAGTGAAACAGGATAAAAAATATAGTGTCATCTACTACAATACCATATGGGAAATGTTGCCTAACCTTCATTTCCCAGGAATGGAGAATTACCAGGGTTCTTGAACTACTGACTAGTCCATCAGTGTCCATACTGTTCCCCCATTTCAGTGTCAGTGGCACAACAGGTAGCACACTAGGCTTTGGTGCAGAGGGCAGTGGGTTATATTCCCACACCAAGTAGATGGATTGCTGACACTGCACTGCAACATAAGGTGAGTGCTGTTCTCCTAAGGGTGTCATCCTTTGGATGAGACATTAAACTGAGGTCCCATCTGCTTGAGTTTGTGGTAGCTCAGCTAGATGCAAAAGATCCCACTATACCTATTGAAAAGGGTAGGTAAAGTTCCCTGATGCCCAGGCCAAATTTCCACTAGTAGTATAAATACCCCCCAGGGCTCCCCTCAAAAGAGGCCCCTATCCTAGTAGGACTAACCTGGTCAACAAAGTATAAAGTAAAAACAGAAATAATGGTTGAGACCAACACCTCAGCCAAGTCATACCAGGTATCAACTTTTCTGAAAGCACCATCATTCATAGGAGACATTTCTGAAGCTGTCACAAAGGAGATAGAGCAGACCTTTACTCTCCTTTATACACCATACAATGCAGTTTATCAAACAGGTCTAATGAATTTTCACTGAAACTGCTGCCGCCTTCACAAGGAACAAAATGATAGCCTGTGAATCACTCTTACAGTCTGATTTCTGAATGGATACATATTTATATTGACTCATCCACAGTAATTTTAGTGGGTATCAGTAATGAGAATCCATATATACTGAGATTTGCAAACATTTTTTGCAAGGTAGAAGCTCCACTCCACTGCCATGTGAAGGAGACCTCACCTCCCTTAATTTATATATGCTTAAAAAAGCAGTCAATAAGCAATTAAAGTGGTTTTCAACGATATTGCTTGTGCTTCTGGTATATGCTAAAAGTATTGCTATGTACCTGTAAGACTCTCCTTCTCAGTAGCAGTTAATGGAACATGTAGCTGTGAAGTAGCACAGCACATGTCATGCAGTTCTCTTGCATGAGTTTATTGCTACAAGTTGTCAGAGTTGAGCCCTGGGAACAAGCTGCACTTTTAAGTGACAGATATGCAACTGCAAAATAAAGCAATTCTACTTTGTCTACATATTGCACAAAGACATAAAAAACTGCATAATATACTGTATGCTACATTATGCAGATTTGAGAAGCCATATTAGATATCTGGGCAACAGCATTAGGAGGAATAGCAGCACATTCTGGACATGCAGGCAGCTTTGATGAGGTACACAGTACACCAGAAGTGTATGGTAAACTTGTTCTGTCTACTTTCCTATGGATGTACACCTCTTGCACTGGAATTCACATTACAAAAGGCTAGCAATATGAATGTGTGTGCCTGAATGTATATATTGTTTTCAAATAGTACTAGCAATAAGGTAGCTCACTATATCAGGACAACCTACATAGGGTGAGAGTAAGTTCGGTCCAAACTATGGTGGCCTACAGTGGTGAGAACAGCAGTCCTGTGCCTACACACACATTCACACACGCGCTCACACACGCGCTCACGCACACACACACACACACACACACACACACACACACACACACACACACACACACACACATCCCCAACTGTACTAGAGAAGGGAAGTGTCACTGTTGTTTACCAAGATGCCCCTTAATGTTGGCAGCAGGAATGACTGCCTTATCTTATACATACCTGTTGATTCTAACAAATTGCATGAGCATATGTACCAATGTGAGGCAAGTACACCTGCTGCAGGTACTCCCATATCTATCCCTACAGCTATTGCTAATGCAAAAATACTGACATCCACTTGCTAAGCAAAAAAAGAAAAATCTCTCACATTAAAAGTATACTTAGCATGAGCAACAGTACGATTCTCTTCCCTTGAAACTCACATTTATAGAAAGTGCCTGTGGCAAGCCATTAAAATGCGAGAAACATGCTTTGACTTATAGTAAAATAGCATACGGTGAAGCACAAAATTAGTGGCTATGTGAAGGGTGCAGGGATTCAAAACACAATGTGCAATTCATTAGCCAACCACCAGCTTGGGACAGATTACTGGTTGTAAGTGTCCCTTTTCAGGAGCAGTCCAGGAGCACTCTTTGGTAATGTTACTTGGTCAAAGTTAAATAACAAACAATCCTGCACTACATGAAGCAAATTAGTAACATCTACTAGACATACTCACATACCTCTGAACTCTGCAGATTTTCGCAGAATGTCCAGATTTTTACCCCATATTTTTGGTCCATTTTTTCATAAAATTGTAGTTTTCTGGCAAATTAGTGGCAAATAATTAAAGAGTGAAGTTAGAAAATAATGACAGACATTTGAGTTTCAGACTTCATATCCTTCAGAAAAACGTATGCTAATGTAAAACATGTTATTCTATCAACTTTCTAAGTTTGTAAGTGTAATATTTAAAAAGTGTTCCTATTTTTGGGCCTTTGTCCCACTTTTATTCATGGCTTTGTCCATATTTCTTGCTCTAAGTGGTTGAGAGGTATGCATACTCATCTAAACTAAGTGCCAGACAAACTGTAGCCTAGTGTTCGATTATTCTTGCAAACTGCAAGGGTAGGAGGTTGGCATAATGATTAAGGTGTCTACCTTACCGCAACAAGGTGCATCATTTGAGTCTCTCATGGGTTAATTTGTTAAGCTTAAAAAGGCCCATAAGGGCAGTGAGCCTAGTACTAATCTATGAACTTTGAGCAAGTCTAACCAGAGATTGCATAAGCCTTGCCCCTGAGAAGAAGCATCTATTTCCATCAGTCTTGTCTGATTAAAAATAAATATAATGGAGTATAAAAAAGAAGAGGCAGACTTTTTTGGGAGTGAAAGCTGAAGCTTAACTTCAGCCCACTTTTTGGTGGGATTACTAGCTTAATTTCAAACCTCTCAAACCATTCTGAGTATTGGAACCTGGATAAAAGTCATTAAATTGTAATTGAAATGGAAAGAACACAGAATAGAAATTGACTTGATAGGGTTAAAGAGAACAGATGATGTGTTTGTACTTATTAAACAAGAGAAAAAAGGTCCAGGACAAGAGAAGATGTGCACACTTTTGATATCCACAGTATAATTCATTCTCACCTTCACATTACACTAAATATATGAATAATAATGACAACTGAAAGTAGAGTAGTGCTTTACAGACCCTGTCATGTTTATGATCCTCTTTTTATAGATTCAAAGGAAGATCAATTAAAATGAATTTGGCAACCCAGCCAAAATGTCATGCAAGTCCAGATTAGTTAACAAATAGGGATATCAAAATGCACAGGGCTGGGGGAGATAGTTCACCCACACCTAAAAATTTTCTCTACTACAGTTGTAATGAGTGCTTGAAGGCAGAAAACTGTTTCTATAAAAAAGGTGTTTTAAGAACTGAATTCAGGTTAAGAATCCAGGTAAAATTCACAAAGTTTAGCAGCATGTACGGAAAAGCTGTGGTTGCTAGTGTGGAATTTGTTGTGGGTTGACATGTAGTCAAAAAGTGTTGCATAGAGTGAATGTGAGCTTATTAAGTACACTAATCAAGAGCCTGTTTGCAAGGTAAGGAAAGAAATTAAGTTTAAGAAGTTTATGGAGTAGTAAGGTAAGAAATTGACTGCAGCTCTGAGAAGTAGTAGCCATTTTGCCTTTAAAAAAGTGAACAGTGGTATTTACAAGATGGTGTGGGTAGATTCTGTTTGTGGTCATTTGCAGGGAGCATTGCTTTTCAGAGGTGGCAGATATGATTAGAAGGAGACCATATTTGAGTAATGTCATTGCTTTCCGGTACAAGACATTGATAAAACTGTACATGGAGTACTACAAATACTTCAGAAGGTCTTATAAAAAAGAGAACATCAAACTGGACAGAAATACATGTGTAACAGTAAGCTAGAAAGCAGGATAGATTGCTGAAGTGAAAAGGAAGATTACAGGAATACAACATACACACTCTACTGATACATTTACTGTCAGGGATTGTGTTGGGGTTAGCATTGCGACACAAGGACTAGAGAGTTATGGTAAGGGGGGTGGGGTTCAAATTAGTCTGAATTTCCTGACAGCCCGATTCAAAACAAAACCCATAAACTCATATAAAAACATATTAAATTCATCAGTATGAACCGTGTCATTCTGGCATAGTGGTCAATGCCCAGTTCAGTGGCATCATATCATCAAATAAACAAGCATTTATTTGTCTCAGAGAAAAGGTACAGATAAAGGATGCTAGTATATGGCCAATTAACCAGTGACTATGCCCTGAAATAAAGAAACTCATTGTTACATGTATTTCTATTTAGCTTGAAATTAAAAAAAAAATACAATCTTTATCAACTGCAAATGCTCCTGACTCCCCACTTACACATCAACTTATCCAGCTTCACTAATAACTGTTGTCAAGAGCTTTAATATCTGCACCTAATTTTGAAAAGAGAAACATTATTCTTTGGGAGCTGACTGCAGAATGAGTTAAGTTCATAGGTTCATAGGTTCATACTAGGCTATCTGCCCGAGGGCATTTACAAGCCTAGCCCATCGTTTTGTGGCTTACGCCACCCCTTTAGTATGGGGAACTATACCCATTATTTTGCTGTGCCTCTGTCGAGCAGTGACACTGAGGTAATCCCTGGGGTATATCTGCGATCTCCCATCCATTGGTCAAGATTTCTCTTGAACAAGGCCAGCGAGGTGCTCTGCCTCACATGTACCGGGATTTTGTTCCACAGCATAGGGAGTCTCTGGGTGATGAATCTATCCCTCCAGCATGTCCTATTAATAGCCGTGTCAAGGTTTAAGTCTCCCACCCTTGTGGCTCTGATGGATCTAGATTTTTGAGGTGAAGCATATTCATCAAATCTGGGTTTGACATGGCCTTGTATGTTAGGCAAAGGTCACCTCTGAGCAAGCGGTGGCGACTGAATAGAGCTGGAGTTCTTTCAGTCGGGCAGCATAGGACAGATTTTTGAGACCCTTTATCCTCTTGGTGAGGAACTTTTGTGGCCTCTCCAGCTGCTGCAAGTGTCGGGTCAGATACATTCCGAATGGGGCATTGTACTCAATCATTGGTCTGATGAGTGATGAGTAAAGGGAGACTATGACCTCCCTTGATCTAGATGAGAATCCCTTCATGATAAGGTGGGCAATGTAGAAGGTCTTCCTAACTACTTTAGCTACATGGGTCTCGAATGACAGACTACTATCAACCTGGGTCCCCAGGTCCCTGATAACTTCTTCTGTGCTCAGTGGATTGCCACCTATTTGGTAGCTAGGGGTAACCTTGTTTTTCCCGAAGGGTATGACTATGCATATTTGGCATTTAACTTTAGGCCGTGGCTCTGGCACCAGTTATCCATTTCTGTGAGACCCTTCTGAAGGATATCTGTGTCAGATGTGTTTTCTACTATGGCCCAGTTTGCAGTCATCTGCAAACTTTGTCAGCCATAACCCTCCTGTGTTTGCTTGTACTTGGAAAAGTAGATGCCAAACAAGAGTGGGCCCAGGACTGAGCCCTGTGGGACACCACTTGTGACAGGCTTTGAGTCTGACATGGCGCCAGCAACTCTGACCCTGTGGGTTCTGTCACTCAGCCAGTTTGCAACCCATCTTGTGATGTATGGGTTAACATTTAAGCTGATGAGTTTTTCAATGATACCCGAGTGGGGTATTGTATCGAAGGCCTTAGCCAGATCGAGGTAGGCTGTATGGACTGCCTTTCCCTCATCAATGGCTTTGGTGACTGTTTGAAAAAGTCAACCAAGTTTAAAAGGCATGATCTGCCTTAGACAAAGCCAAACTGGGTTGGATCCAAAGTCTGCAAATTCCCTATGTCTTTATTTATGAGGTCCATTATGATCCTCTCCATGGCTTTGCAGATAAGGCTTGTCAAGCTAATGGGCGGTAATTTCCAGGGTCGGTGGAGGCACCGCCTTTGTGAAGTGGGACCACAGTTGCAGTGCGCCACTCCTGGAGTGCGTATCCAGAGGTAAGACTTTGATTAAACAGCTGTCCTAGCTGTGGGTTTAATTCCTCATTGAGTTCGTGGAGCACACAGCCGGGGACACCATCAGGTCCCATGGATGCTATGTTTTTTGCTTTGGAGAGAGCAGTTCTCACTTGGGCGCTGGAGATGTTTGGGGTGCTGCAATCGTTTGGTATAGATATCTCTCCTTTTGGGGGGGAGGGGGGGGAGAAGTTTGCACTGAACCTGTCAGCCAGTATGTTGGCAATGTCTGTAGGATCAGTAATCTTCACATCATTTTGAACTAGTTCTGAGCATATCTGGGAGTTTCCTCCTAGTTTTCTAACATAGCTAAAGAAGGCCTTATTATTGTCTTTTGAGTCTTTAGCTATTTTTCTCTCGAAATTTGCTTTGGATGATTTTATGAGAGCTCTTAGTTTTTTACTTATAGTGATCAAGGGTGTCTTACCTTTTAAGGATTTTGCTCTATCTTGTAGTAGCTTCCTCCTTTTGTTGTAGAGTTTGTTTATGGCTGGGGTCCACCAGACTGGGCGCTTGCCTTTGGTACAAAGAGTCTTTGTCTTGCTTGGGATTGCCTTATCCATGCAGTCCTGCAGGTGCTGGTAGAAGGCATTTGTAAGTGATTCAGCGGCTTGAGTACTGTTTTCCGCCAGCTCGGGGGCCTTAAAGGAGACCACACTAGTCTTTAGAAGTGTGAAGTCGGCTTTTGAGAAGTTCTTTACTGTGGTCTTTTTTATTTCAGGTGGGGTGGGATGAGGACCTCCAGCGAGATTAGTTTGTGATCTGATCTCACCAGTGAGGGGTATACTTCTGGTGTTGAACATTGTGCTCCCATGTTCGTGATGATGAGATCAAGTATGTTATCTCCTCTTGTGGGGATGGTGACTAGTTGTTCCATGGCATTTGAGTTTATGAATTCCAGGAACTTTTGGGCTAGGGTGTTTGGGCTTGAGTAGTGTTCCCAGTCTATATTAGGGTAATTGAAGTCACCTAGTATGATGGTGTTTGGTGATACATTTATCCCCTCTAGTGTTTTCAGGAAGGCCATGTGAGGTTCCTGAGTTTGTGAGGGTGGCCTGTAACATGCTACAATTTGCAGAGCAGTCTTGCCTATGGTTAATTGCACCTGGATGGTCTCCGATGCATTGTGCGTTGCCACCAGTCTTGAGGTGTGGGTGTCCTTGATGAATATGGATACCCCCGCTCCTTTCTTGGTATTGTCTGGATTTTGGGGCCGGGCATGATATGAGGTAAAACCTGATAGCGCTGGGGTGCTCTCAGGAGCCTTGAACCAGGTTTCTGTCACAGCACAGACATCGATGTTCTCCATACTGAGAAGGGCCTCGAGTGCGTGCATTTTGAGATTTAGACTTCTGGCATTGAGCAGCATTACCCTTAGTTTTTTCCTTTTTGTGTTCTAGGGTGGTAGGTTTAGAATTTGAGCCTTGCCTAAAAAGGCACTATGGGGTGGCAAGAGCCTTTGCCAATATCCGGAATCCCAGGGGTGACAGGTGCAAGCCGTCCCTTGCGAAGCAGCGTGGCTTGTCCAGCATGTCATCCCAGGCAGACAGATACTGGATCCCCTTTGAATGACACCAGTGTTTAAGCCAATTGTTAAAGCTGATCATCTTATCTCCGTATTGTGGCATCATTCTTGGTGAAGGTAGGATACTGCTCAAGGTCAGGGTCATACCCGCCTGGGCTACATAATCAGAAAGCTCCTCAATGTCTCTTTTCATGTAGTCCAAGGAGGTACGTCTCAGGTCATTTACACCAGCGTGGACAATGACTGAGTCATATTTGTACCTGCTGTTGAGAGACCTGAGTGCTTGCGTTATGTGGCGGATTCTAGCTCCCGACAGGCAGCTTACTGTGACCTTCTCCTTACTCAGTCTGGTGAGCGGGACGTCAGTGTGTCTGACTATGGAGTCACCAATGACTAGTGTGTCTAGCATTGTGTTTGGCCTTAAGGCCTGTGACTGTTTGACACTCTGACTGTGAGGGCTATGTGTTGCAGGTGTTGTGTTCTGAGGTGGTGGTTGTTTGGGTGTCTGCTTTGGTGGCCTCTGCTGTTTTGGTAGATTTTTGATCAGAGCCTCCGAGTATGTCTTTGTGTGTTTATGTGTATGATTTGAGGTTGTAATGGTACTATGTGAGACTGGGTCTATAGTGTGTGTGGTAACCTTCTCCTCCTGACTGGTCTTGCCAGTCCTATGTTGAGAGAGCTCAGCCTCCAGTTTGGCCGTATAGTTGCATCTCTCACATGTATTTGTGTTTTGTGGGAGGAGGAGAGGGTTGTCTGTGTACATGAGGCAATTGTAACATTGCCTCAATATTCCCAGGTTCACCAGCTGAGCAGGAGAGGACACTAGCAACTGATCCCTCGACATGCTAGAAGGATAGACAAAAACCTTAAAAAAGATTCCGGGGCGTGGGTGACCGAGAAATGGGGGGTTGCCTTTTTGGGGTACTATCTATGACAAGAGTGCCGTATCAAGGTAATAAGTACTGTAGGGGCAAGTGCTAGGTTTAACAGATAGAGAATAGTCTACTTGGAGTCAAGTAGAGATGATCTTTTTAGTTATAGGATACGCTGATTTGATCAGTAGTATAGTTCGAGGAAGGTAGTTTTAAGGGAAAATTTGAAGAGTGGACTTTAGGTAGCCCGAATAGTTTAAACCTGCTTAACCGGCGCTGCCCTAGTGTGCAACGGTAGCAGCTCCGTGCTAAATCGCGCTAAAGCGCGCTAACGCGTGCTTTATAGCAGGGGGCTGGAAAAGACAGGAAATGACCCAAAATGGCCAATAAACTACAAGTTACTGCCTTAAACCACTCCTCTGAGGACAAACAGGCAGCTCAGTACTCCCTACTCCCACTAGTGAGTAAAGAAACTACCCCTTGACCAAACAAGGAAAGTGGAGAAAACAGGAACCAAGACAAAGCCCAGGGATCAGCAAAATCTGATCACTGGAACAAACTATTAGAAAAGTATGGAAAACAAGAGTATTTTTTTGTTTTTTTCAAGTTTTTTCAGATAGGCAGAAAATACAATAAATGCTGTGTTTTTCGACTAAATGCTATCAAAAGCTAGTACACTTGAGTGTATTAGCCTGTTGTTTAACTTTTAAGCAAAACTTAAACAAGCAAGTGCAATAAACAATTCAAGCTATTAAAACAGTAAAAACAGGTAATAGCAGAATAAAACAGGCAGAAATAGCAATCGAAAGGCTTAGAAAGTCGAAAATGCAGAAAAAATACTTAGAATCTGGAAAGTTTGTCTTTTCTGGTCTCTGCTGCTCTAGGAACTCTGCTGGACACCACGAGGAGCTGTGCTGAGTTCTCTATAGCCAGAAAAGCCCGCCAAAGCATGCTTTATAGCAGGGGGCTGGAAAAGACAGGAAATGACCCAAAATGGCCAATAAACTACAAGTTACTGCCTTAAACCACTCCTCTGAGGACAAACAGGCAGCTCAGTACTCCCTACTCCCACTAGTGAGTAAAGAAACTACCCCTTGACCAAACAAGGAAAGTGGAGAAAACAGGAACCAAGACAAAGCCCAGGGATCAGCAAAATCTGATCACTGGAACAAACTATTAGAAAAGTATGGAAAACAAGAGTATTTTTTTTTTGTTTTTTCAAGTTTTTTTTCAGATAGGCAGAAAATACAATAAATGCTGTGTTTTTCGACTAAATGCTATCAAAAGCTAGTACACTTGAGTGTATTAGCCTGTTGTTTAACTTTTAAGCAAAACTAAAGTACTTTCATTATTTGTTGTGAGACTGATTTTAATATACATCTAAAAGACTTTAAGCAAATGGCCATAACTTCATAACTTGGCTAAATGTTCTAGTATAACATCAATTAAATTCCTACAATATCAATTCTAGAAAGATGATTTGAGTGCAAAATCAAACTTTTGGATGGTCATATACAAGCATACAACAGTACTGCCATAATTTAAGACTGATACATAATATTACCATATAGTTTTTGAAATAAATAGATCTTAGTTACCATAGTTGCGACACTGTGTTAGAGTATATTAAAGGGTTAAAAATGTCTTTACTGCAAATAAGTAGAAAAGCAGAGAAATACAGTAGTTACTATGCATGTTTGGCAGCCATACTCTGTGGCATAACTGTTACATGACTAGCACAGCTGCAAGAAACTGCAGATAAGGATGACTCCCTAATTCCTGAAGTGATTACTAGCACAGAGGACTGGAGACAGGAATGACTCCCTAAGTCTTGAAGGTTGTCACATATATTACATTAAAACAGAACAAAAATCACCTTAGCAACAGACTACATGACATCAAGCAAATACCAAAGTATTGACTTTAAGCAGATGGATTCAGATGGCATGACAAAAACTGTATAAAAAGACTGTAAAACTAAATCTTGGTAGCTGGGTATTTGTAAGAACACAGTTTCGAGATAAATGGCAAATCATTATCTGTATCTGTATCTGTATCAAAAAACAAACCTTGCACAGTAAAAAGCTATAAGCTGTAACGTGTGGTATGTGTTGTTTATTATATAAGTTTTATTAGTAACTGCGCTCAAACTGGTTAAAGTACAGTGCAGTACTGTCAAGTATATTTTGCTAAAATCAATCAGTTTGCTAAAATTTATCAGTGGTAAACCTAGCCTGTATTCGAACACAGGGGAAATGGTGCCCTACATAGGCTCACACCACTAAAGGTGCAGTAACTAAAATGTATGTATATGAGTGAGTTCTGAATTGGAGCACTCTGGCCTTATACAGCTTGCAGCAGTACAATTTTCAGATGTCTGAGTCCAGAGTGAGACTGCCGTGCACTACAGTCGCAGTGCAATAGATTCTCCAAGTCCGTGAATTCCAAGGTTTAGAATCTGAAAGTGCTAGTTTCATTTCATCAGCTTTTCAAGTAATTACTAGGAACTTCCAGCCATTCGCAAAAGACAGCCTGATCACCTGCCTCTCTTCTGTGTGATAATATTTTTTCTGTGTCAGATACAGTATGGATGCCATTAGGGACCATAGTAAAAAACATAAACAGAGTTTTACTCTTAATGTAGCAGAATGACCAGATATAATCTGGGGCAGAATACAATGTTGGTATACACAGCATATTGGTAAATGTAAAACCTTAGTAGGGCAAGCTGTTGTACATGCATTATGCAAATGGAGTTACAACATTTGACTGATATCTCAAACAAAAGAATGTATGGTATGGCAGTAAATGCTTATTCTGTGAGTCATATGAAACTGTTTTCTGTGTACAAAGTCATAAAAGTATAGTTCAGACCATTGTTGAAAAGTTAAATTGTAGGGAAAAATCTTCTAATGGTAAAGAGACAGGTGAGGGTAATACACTTAGATTATATCCAGATATTAAACAGTTATGTCCTGTCACTACATGTGAAACGTTAATTTCAGAGTTGCAACAGCAGTCAAATCAGTTACTAACAGAATCTCCTGTAGATCTTGTTACATCCTTCAAAGAATATGTACAAAAGTAAAATAAAGCCACTGAACAGCAAAAACAGATATGGAAGGGGCAAGGTCCATGATGAATTGACAGAAGAATTTAATAAACTCCTAAAAGACAGAAAAAAATGAGTTCAGGAAGTTTAGACAAGATGTACAAACTCATCTCCAAAAGTGCATAGGAACTCTGCAATCATCAGAATAGACTTTTGAAAAGTATCAGAAAGCTTGTGCAGAATTACAGGAAGAAACTGAAACTCTTAAGCAGCAGTTACAAGACAAGGAAAATCTTGTTAGTGAATATCATAAAAATTGTAAAGAATTACAGAAAGAAATTCCAGATCTTAAGCAGCAGTTACAGAACAAGGAAAAGCTGGTTAGTGATGTTCAGGATAAATTAATATGAGCTAATGTTCGAATAGAAAAGTTAAAAGAAGAACTGCAAAAGACAAAGCCAGTACAGGTCATAGAGCAGGGAACTCCAGCAGATTTGTACAGACAGTAAAGGTTGCTACAAATCATGCCAAAGTGGAATGATAAAAAAGGCATATTTTACAGCATGCTTACATTTGAAGAATGGGAATTATACACAGCAGGATCTGATGTATGGACAGATGCAGATGCTTTTGGATTTTTATTCCCAAATGTTTTAAAACTTTCATCCAGTTGAATCAGAATGCTTATAAATTAGACAATAAAGTAGGGCACATGACTGCTGGTCTCATGGCATACACACAGGGGCAGACTCTCACAGCTAAGTTGTTAGATAATTTCAAAATCACCATCTCAGATAAATTAATGGAGCAAGCTGAACATTTTAAACTAGCTTTCCTGATAATCTATCAAAAGTTGGAAAGGGACATGCAACAAAGGGAAATACAAAAACAGTTAATACATTTTTTTTAGAGAAAGAAAAAGGGGTCCCAGGGGATATTAAATGCATTTATGAAGAAACTTTAAATACCCTCACTGACTTGTACAAAGGCTAATGAGGCGAAGGACTGTGTCTGACGATGGCATATTATACATGCATCATATTTCTGCCTTAGAGGAAGGTAGCAAGCCATATGAGGTAATAAGTGAGGTAAGAGGTAAAGGTAGAGGATGGTGGCAGGATCAACTGCCATTGGAGAGAGCTGTGTCAGCACCACTGGCTCCATGTTTAAAAGCAAGTGATGAACAAAAGGTGCCAACATGCTTTTTCTGTAAAAATTGGGCATATTAAGCAAAATTGTGACCATTGCAACATTTGGCACAAGAAAAAGGAAGAACATGGTGTGTTTGCAAAAACAGAGCCTAAAGACTCACAATACAACTCAGAAAAACAAGTTAATGTACAGAGACCATACAGTACTGGTAAGGACAGCTATAAGGTTCATCAATATGCAGGGAAAGGGGATGTATGTCTCATAGATTTTCAGGCAGCTTTGCCTGTAAATCCAAAATATTTGGAAGAGCAGGCAGAAGAAATAGCTAGACAACAGTTATGGAAAGAGATTGAAAAATCTACATATGTGGATCACTCAGACACAGAGGAAGATGACAAACAAAAGCATGCAGTGTGCAATGTTGCATTTCACAATAAAGGTGAAGATGAGTGGATTCCCTTACAATAGGGGTGTGCCCCCCTACTCTGGTATCTTTCCTGACTACCTTTAAAAAGGGTCAAGATGGATGACCACTGATTGATAACTGGGTAGAGAGGTCACCATGGCAAAATGTTTTATTGGATACAGGAGCATCAGTATCTGTCATGAATAGACCGTTGCCTGTACATCCTATGAAAAAAGGTTTGCGTCTCAGCATTTAATGGTACAGGATGCTATGCCATAAGTAGCCAAGATGTAGACATAACGTTTCACCAAGAAGGGCAGTCATGGAAGGGTGCATTTTAATGCATTCATCCTCTTCAACTTCCATTATTGGTATGGTCATCTGAGGACCTTTGGGCATAGTAATTGATTTGCCTAACAATATAGTGTGGGTAGTAGACAGGGGAAAAGGAGAGGGAGAGGTAAGTGCAGTTTGTTGTGCAATCTCTCTACCTCAAAAAAATTGACAAGCCTACAAGACATGTAAATACAGACAGTAAGGATGTGTGGCAGCATTTACAACAACAAATCCCAAACTTGTGGACTAAGGGACCCAGTGATTGTGGCAAATTAGAAATGCCAGTAGGGATGGGTAGTGATCAGGATTACATACCACCATTTCAAAAGCAGTATCCCATTCATAGGGAGGCAGAGTAACATATGGAAAATGTATTTCAGTATGGGAAGAGGCATTCAAATGTATTTGTCTGAAGAAGTTCATTTTATTTATGTGAACAAAAGTGCTCACATTAAAAGGTTTTTAAACTACAACTTGGATTATTGGATTATTTCCAGCTTTGAGGTGCCTGGATTCCTGTTTTGGATTATTTGCTTGTGTTTCTTTCTTCTGTGTCTGTTTTAGAATGGGAAAAGGAAGGAGTCATACAAAAAGGCAAGAGCCCCACAAACTTGCCAATCTGGCCAGTTACGAAGAAAGATGGTATACAACTCCTATAGCACATCTAATTCCAGGAGTTCCAGAACTGTTTGCATGCATTAAACCACAAAGTAAGTGATTTACAGTAATAGATTTAGCAGATGGCTTTTCACCATACTACTCAGAAAGAGACTGGTCACGATTTGCCTTTACATTTAAAAATCAACAATATGCCATGACAAAGTTACCACAGGGATTTCAGAATAGTGCAGTTATTTTTCATCAAACGGTAGGATCCAGCATGTACAGCTTCTTAAAAATCTTTTCCAGACACTGCAGTAGGCAGGGTTTAAGGTTAAAAGTGAAAAAATTCAGTTCATGGCACAGGAAGTTTAATTTCTAGGTACTATCATGAAACCATCAGGAAGGTCTCCTTGCCCCATGTGAGTGCAAGGCATTTTACAAATGGAAAAGCCATTGACAACGGCAGAGTTACACAAATTCATGGGAATCATGAATTATAATAGGGAATTTATAGAGGATTATGCAGCTATGGCTGCTCCTCTATACAAAATGTTACACGAACAAAAGAACTCCACTCTTTTAGAGTGGGGACCTCATGAAAATGAAGCATTTTCACAAATGAAGGTAAAGTAAGCACAAGCTACATACAGAGTTAATAACACCCACACCCAAGTTACCATTTGTATTAAAAGCAGCAGCAGAAAAAAATATATTATCTGCTGTACTATTACATGAATGGCTACATGGTGGCTACAGTAGAATGGAAAAAACAGTACATCCAGTGACCTTCTGCAGCAGAAAAATGACACCAGTGGAAATGGGCTACCATCCATGCATTCAGCAACTGTTAGCCATTTACTGGGGCAGTAAGCAAACTGAGTATCTGACTGTATTTTCCAGCATTACACTACAAGCACTGCACCAAGCAGTAAAACCTCTGATAGACAATTGTGAAATGAATAAAATCACGGATGGTATTAGTTGAGCAGTATTTGCAAACTGGATGGCACTTT
The DNA here is from genome assembly GCF_019279795.1 of Protopterus annectens. Taxonomy (NCBI): domain Eukaryota; kingdom Metazoa; phylum Chordata; order Ceratodontiformes; family Protopteridae; genus Protopterus; species Protopterus annectens. The sequence continues at coordinate 1,223,424,463 of NC_056745.1, forward strand.
TTGGAATGAAAACTGTCACCATACAGACAGGTGACAAATATTTGTCAAATCACATGGGATATGAAGGAAAACAGCATAACTGCTTAGAAAAAATAATGTTACCTGATATAAAATTTCTGTCATCTGATGTCGACCATTTTAAGCCATCTGTCACAGTTTTGGGACAATGGTAGATACTGGAAAGGATTTGCTGTAGTTTTGCAGAATCCAAAGCTAGGATCTCCTGAGCTGATCAGGTTACCAGGGCATATGTTAGCTCAGAGAGCTGAATTAGAGGCAGTACTGTATGTTCTCAAGTATTGCAATCCTGTTAACATTTTCTTAGACAGTGCTTATGTAGTAAATTCTTTAAGATTGCATATGGAAATCTGGGTGAGGTGAGGATTTGTAGACAGTGCAGGAAAACTGTTACTGCATGCTGAAATATTAAAATACATACATAAAGTAATAACAATGTCAAACCAGCAGGGACAATACAGCATTTTAAAGGTAAAAAGGCCATCAGAAACTGACAAGTAAACTTTTAGGTTAATGCATTAGCTGAAATGCTGGCAAAACAAGCAATACCAAAAGGGAACAGAGCTTCAGAATATGCATACAGCCATGAGGAGGTCAGTGCCTTAATAGAGCTAGATGAACAGTCAACTGAAGAAGACCTCATAAATATTCAAAAGAAGCAGGCTTTAAAAGAAGAAACAGACCAGTGCATAATTGCAGGAATACCATCAAAAGAGTACTCTGCATACTCCACTACAATAGGATTGCAGCTGCCTTATATGCCACTTCAGTTAGCATGTCAGTTGGTCAAGTTAAATCATCAAATATTAGGACATCTAGGAGCTGATAAGCTATTGGTAGTTGTAAAAGAAAAGTGTTGTAATCCAAGTTTAAAATAGGTCTGTAGGCTAACTGTAGAAGAATGTCTAATCTGTTTGCAGGTAAATGCTAAACGTAAAAAAAAAACTCAACTACATCGGGTACGGCCAGCAGATGGGCCATGGTATGCAGTTCAAATAGATTATTCAGGTCCTTTGATGACAACAAAGGGAAATTACAGATATCTACTGTTAGAAGTGCATGTTTTCTCAAAATGGGTAGAAGCAATTCCCACCAAAATCATGACAGCAAAAGCAATGGCAGTAGCCTTATTGAAAAATATTTTCTCTCATTGGGGGTGGCTGAGAATTATTGAGTTGGACAATGGTCCACATTTTGTTAGTGGTTTAATAAAGCAAATATGTAATCTATTAGGATTTCAGCAAAGATTTCTTGTGGCTTATCACCCACAGTCAAATGGAACTGTAGAGCGAATGAATCATATACTCAATGAGAATCTCAAGAAAGCATGTCTTGAAAAGAGAAATGTATGGATACAACATTCTTATGGCATTCTTATGGGTATAAAGGCAACACCCGACAATATGACAGGAATATCTCCTTATGAAATCATAACAGGGAGAAAAATGCCATTACAATTACCTTTTGATCCTGATACACCAGACGATAGACCTATGTTAGAAATCATTAAGCATCAGCAATTTTTAAAACAACTTACAGAGGTATATGATTACAATGCAAGAGAGCAAGCTTTCCATCTATGGAAAAAGGTTCCACTATTACTGCTGAAAGAAAACCTTCCTTGTTGAACAAAGGTATTAGTACAAATGTTCCAGACAGAAGGGGCCCGGGATAGCAACTAGCAAGGACCTTTTGAAACAGTGAAGCAAATAGGTCTACAGATGTACAAAATAAATGGTAAAAAGAAAAACAGAACAGTTCTAGTGCATAGAGATCAAATGAGAGTAGTTAAAAGCAGTGAAGAAATGAAGTCACAAATGTGACATACTTGTATTCTCTTTTCAGAAAATGAAAATGAAGCTGCCTAAAGTTCACCTGTTTGGAATACAGATGAGTAAAAGGCAGACATCAGTAAATGTAAATAATTATGTAAATATGTCTACATTTAAGCGTGTGTTAGTTAAACCAATATCTATTTTGTTTTTACAGTTTTTTGTAACTGTGTAATAGAACCAGGAATAGCAGAGACCCTGACTGAAAAGGTATAGAAAAGTAATATTACTAATATAAAGTTGTTGTGGGTACATGATACAACAAAGGGAACGCAAGGTAATTTTTATTGTCCAGGAGGACAGCCATGTCATGTTGGAACCCTTTCCTTTAACCAAAGAGTTACAGTCTGGAAGACTGCCAGAGGGCAGGTACATGACCACCTTTCACAATGTAAAGCAAATGTATGCTTACAAAATGATGCTGCTATAAAATGCTGTACACTGCAAGGGGAAAGAACACTCCTTCAATTTTATACTGACTGTATAAATTGTACTGCAGAAGGGTCTAAAATAGAGCTATGGAAGAGAAATATATTGGTCTGGATTATGATTCAGTAATTATTGCAAAACACCCTTGCCTTTTTATTATCAGAACTTTTAATTATCATCCCACGGCCAAGCTTGATCAAGTAATTAGGATACCATCAACATGCATGCTAGTGGGACAAAAGTACCAGAAAACAGTAACATATTTTAATATCTCATTCCCTCCTGACAATACTGGCTGTAGGAGATGAAAAGCATGGTACAATATTCTTTTGGGGGATGGGAACAGATTTAGGTACATTAAATTTGATTTGTATAGAAATATTGGCAAATAGATTGAAATTAACAGGCCAGGATATTTCACAAATTGTACATTAACAGGCGTCATCATAGACAAGCACCTTAAATTTGATAACCACATACAACAAAACATAAAGAAACCCCACCAAAAGCTAGGTATGCTCTATAGGAACAACTGCTTTCTCTCCAACTCCTCTAGGCATACCTTAGCAATTACCTATCTTCTACCATCTCTACTATATGGAGCCCCACTCCTTACTAACCTGTCTTCTTCCAACTCCTCTAAACTCAAAATCTGCTATAATAAAATCTCTAAATTTGCAACCAAATCTAAAACCTCTACTCACCATTGCCTTTCCCTACAAACTCTGAACTGGCTAGAACTCTCTAACTACCTAGACTATCTCCAACTAACCACTGCTCACAAATTAATATTCTACCCTGATAAATGCCCAACCTTAACAAACATCCTTCCTCCGTACATCCCAAATAGATCTCTACGACCTGAGCACCAAAATTTAATCGTCATCCACAAACCCAATTGCCCTGCTGGCCAACTCCTTCTCTCCTACTCTCTTGGCAGGAAATGGAACTCTCTCCCTCCTTCACTTATAACAACATCTAACTTTGAATCCTTCAAAACCCAACTTTTCTCTTACCTGTCCTCTAAATATAAGTGTTCCTGCTTTCATCCCACTTAAATACCCTTATGAACCCTCTATATCCTTTCACTTCACACTACCCTAAAACTATTATTTTTCCATTGCTACTAAATCAAACTTAAGCTACTTCTCAGTTTAAGTAATTCTCTCTCTCTCTACTCCTTGTATGTAAATATTGTAAATATCATGTAACCTCAGATCTCTTTATTACAGACAGTTGAAACTTGCTGCTCTGAAGGGAAACTACTGAAAATCTATTTTATCTACCTTCCTCAATGATGTTTTTGGGGTATACTGTGTGCATTTGCTTTTTTACTAACTGTATGAATGTAATTACACATGTATTTTTTTTACCTTCAACACTATGTAACTTAGATTGTATTTGCATTGCTTTTGGAGCTTTTCTCCCTGGGCATCCACTGAAAATGGGCACATTCTGGCCCAGTGGACTTCCCCTGTAATCAAACTGGAAATAAAATAAAAAAAATAAATAAATAATGGTTACCTACTATATGGACATCGCAGAAGAGACAGATGGATTTTCAAAAAACACTTTTTACAACATTTTAATGACTCTTTGATTAGCAGGTTAGGGTTTGATGTTAATGTTACTAAATTTATAGATTGGTCTAAATGTACTTTGCAGTCTTTTTATGTACAAATGCAGAAATTTTAGTGCAAATGAAGTTAATGTCAAATAATGAATATGTGTGGAAAACAATGTTCAAAAAATGGATTCCAAGTATCAACTGGATTAAGATGTATGGGCAACAAACGGTCTGCACAAATACATACACATTATAATCTAACAAGTTCAAAAGTAATGTGTCAAGTTGCAGTTTTACTGTTGGTTTTTGGACCACCAGTCTATCCATATCAGTATTGGTTATCCCAGTTAGAGGGAAATGATATTGATTTACAGAATAGAACTCACAAAATCGAACATTGTACTCATATAGCTAGTGGATTGGTATGTGGTCAGCACTCACCATTCTAGCCATGCTTCTTACAACATTCTGTAACTTTATGTAAATGGATGATTTTAACTTCTAGTTTTGAGATGTTTACTGAAATAGCCCCACAGTTTGTGTGTATTGTAACAAATCAGGGTTTAACATTTACGAAACAATGTCCTTTTTGTAGGTTGTCTTAATAATGTAAGCATTTGACATGGCATAATGAAACATATGTGTTCATTCCAGAAAGTAAAGTGGCAATGCCTTTGGGATGGAATCCACAAGCATTGTCAATAATTAATGTGAGATTTTCATTAGAACATTACATAGAGTTATAAATGTAAGTAAGCAGTTAATTTGACAGTTGCAAAAGGTTAATAAAACAATTCTAAGTCATGAATTAAGTTCTGTAATTGTAAAAAAAACAAACTGATTAAGTTAGCTGAAAAAACTGAAGCAGACACAGCCTATAATTGGTGGGACATTTTTACAGGATGGTCTGCAAAGGAAAAAAGTTGCTAAACTGGATTATACACCTTATTCTGGTAGTAATGCTTCTTATCATTGTACTGTTTGAATTGTGTTTTTACATGCTGTATCAAGAGAAAGCTAAAGGTTTTGTTTCCTAATGTGTTTTCTGTAAATCATGATGAAAATTATGATTTAACTAAATAATACATATCAATGTAAACTGTTTTGCGAGTTTTTAAAACAAAAGGGGGAATTGTTAGAATATATTAAAGGGTTAAAATGTAGAAAAGTAGAGAAATACAATAGTTACTATGCATACTTTGCATCCATGCTATGTGAATATAGCTGTTTTTTGACTAGCACAGCTGCAAGAAACTGCAGATAAGGATGACTCCCTAATTCCTGAAGTGATTACTAGCACAGGTGCAAGAAGGACCGGAGAGAGGAATGACTCCATAAGTCTTGAAGGTTGTCACATAAATTACCTTGAAATAGAACAAAAATCAGCTTCTCAGCAGACTGCATGACATAAAGCAAATACCAAAGTATTGACTTTAAACAGATGTATCTAGATGGCATGACAAAAACTGTATAAAAAGACTGTAAAACTAAATCTTGGTAGCTGGGTATTTGCAGGAACACATTTTTGAGTTAAATAAAGAATCATCATCTGTATCTGCATTGAAAAACAAACCTTGTATAGTAAAAAACTGTAATCTGTAACGTGTGGTACATGTCATTTATTATATAAGTTGTTTTATTAGTAACTGCACTCAAACTTGTTAAAAGTACGGTTCAGTACTGTCAAGTATATTTTGCTAAAATCCATATGTCTGCTAAAATTTATCAGCTGTAGTTAATTTGTTGAAATCAGGCTCATAAAAATTGTAGTTTTCAAGATTTTGTCTTCAACTTACAACACTGACATTTCTTGGTAGTGCATCACAGATGTAGTAAGTGTTTAGACATATGCTAAAATGTTTTAGTCCCGAAGTAGATTTTGTATTTTCTGTGCCTCCTTGCTTTATGAATAAAACTTTTACATTAAAACTGTTCTTCAATTCAGGAGAAGAAACAATCTTTGCAGAGCAACTGCACATTATTGTGATTTCATTTCAAGCAGTTAATACATAGGAAAAGGTATCCGAGTTTTAAAAGTCCATTGATATTCTTGGCACCTGTGCATTTCATTTTCCTGTGCCCACTTGTTTTGTTGTTTAGTTTATCTTCTGTGCATGCCTTTTTCTTTTGAAAGACATAACTGCTTCTAGGGTCAAATGCAATATTCAAAAGTTTAATTGGGATGGGATTTCCAAGATAGCTGTACACTGATCAACTGCTTAATTTCAGCTCTCCCTGAGAAAAGGGAGCACCATTGCAATTATTTTGGTAAAAATGTGGTTACTGGCTAGTAAGTACACTGCCTGGATACCAGCAAAGAAGAAATTTGTAGAACCTAAAAGAAAATCAACCAGAAAATGTGAAGATAATATACTAGCTGGGAAGAATCCTGCAGCTGTTCATCAAAAAGCAGTTCAAGCTTTAGCTTTGCTTCAAGAGAAGACTTCCAGCCATTTAGAGGAAAACAAAATAAATCAAATATACTCAGAGGTGATTGAAATAAATGAAACATTGAAGAAATATACCAACTCAAGACTGGAAAAAAAAAAACAGATGGAGTTTTAATTTGCTATTCAGATGAACTGATAAGACTGTAAAAAACAGGTTGAAATGAAAAAAAGGCTAGCTGAGCATGTGACTTCTCAAGAGCTGTTTCAAAAATAGTAGCATTAGAAGAGCATGCTGAGAGAACCTGCAATTGTCTGTTGTAACAGAGAAACATGAAGGAACAGACTGTATTGATTTTAATGAAAGCACAAATAAGCAACTATACTGGTGTTCTTTTGCAGGATTTGTTAACTGAAAGGGTAAATTGAGTTGTTTGTTCTTCTTCTTTCGGCTTTTCCAGGTTAGGGGTCACCACAGCAGAACTCCGGTCCGCTAATGATTAGCAGTAGATTTTTTACGGGTGCTGAGGTGCCAGCTCGACGCCCAACCTTCAATGAAGGCACGCCCATTCTATGCATGTCTTTCGAATGCCACTCGACATGAGTACATGCTCCAAATCTGTCTGGGAGAAAGCAGCCAAGACCAATATTAGAAAAGATGCAATAATAACAGCAGGAAGAGCTGATCCTTAAAAAAAAATTATGTAAGAAGGGGAAATATTAAATGTTGTAGACAGCAAAATGTTTGTGTAAAATGATTACTCACTGTGACCCCAGCAGAAGAGAAGCAAATTTACTCCAGCAATCAGGGAATGTCAAGAGGCAGCTGTGAGATTCAAGCTGCTGTATCCAGCTCTCTTTGGAATATTTTTCCTGGAGAATCAAAGATATTATTGGATGCAGGACAGGTTAAGGAGGAAATAAAAAAGTTTACCCAACATAAACTGAACCAGCAAGCAGAAGGGAAAACTGCTTCTCATTCTTCTGACAAAACTGATAGATATACTTTGCCAGAGAAACCTTTTCCAGTTTTCCAAAGGAAAATGATTGAACGCACACAAACGGACTACAATTGGGGATTGGTATAATAGTTAAAGTGTTTACCTCACTGTCACAAGATACAGGGTTTGATTCAAACCTCTGGTTGGGAAACTAGTTGGGCTTAAAATATACAACAAGAGCAGCTAGCTTGGTATTTGCCCATATGAAGAATGAGGAGCACCTTGAACATGAACCAGAGTTGGGAGCAGAAGATGATAAACAAGAAGCCCTGCAGCACTGAAATTATTGAACACGTGAGATTATAAAGCATCAATCACATTTTTGAAACATAGCTTTAAAAATAGAAGTGGATGAGGAAAGACTGGACTTTTGTTGACTTTGTTAGACTTGTGAGTGAACCGTAAAGCATACACCCCACAAAATGTATTTGATGGTTACTAAAGGAAAAAAAATTGCTGTAAGTAAAACAATTTATGTTCTTAATAGTATCTGTATAAAGCATTCCATTATATAAACTGCATATTATATTGTAAAGCAGTTTTTGTATACCATGTAGGCAGGTGCATTTTAACTGTTGGGAGGGTGGTCTTTTAATGACTGCTGCATGTGTTAAAGATGTTATAGTAATCAAGCACTTTTTTTTTTGTTGTAAGAAATATGGGTGTTACACAGTAACAAGAGAAGAAAGGCCAAGCAAAAGAAAGTTTAAGTTAATATAATACAGTGATTTTGAGCTGCTGGGGTGGGGTGAGGTGTAAAAGTGTACTCATTATATTATATGCATAAAGAATAATTGTGTAAAATCCTACCATAAGCATAGATGTCCTTCTCTTCTATATGCTGCAGTATTCATTACAAGAGGAAGAATGCGAAAGCTCATGCAAAGGAAAGATTGGGAGCAGGACCAGAAGCATTTTCTACAATGCCATGCAGAATAGGTCTGGCAAATCCAACCTTGGACCTGGAGATAATATCCAGTTTATACTATTTAGTGAATGTATGAATAGAGGACCAGGTAGCTGCCTCCAGGACAGAACGAGTGTCCAAGCCTTTAAAGAAGGTTCCAGAGGAGGACATTGCCCTAGTAGAGTGTGTCCTCACAGGCAAAGAAAGGCTCTTTCCATTGGCTGAATAACAGAAGAAAATAGCTTTAGAAATCCAAGAGGAGATAGTTTGCTTGGAAACAGGTTGACCCGGGGCCCTTGGGTGATAAGAAACAAACAGACATTCAGATTTATGGATAGGTTTTCTTTTGTCCAGATAGTATCTGAGTTGCTTGTGTACATCCAAAGTGTGCAGAATCCTCTCACTTGAGGATGGAGGGGAAGGAAAAATGTGGGAAAGTTGATTGAAGGATAATTCATTAACCACCTTGGGCATAAAGGAGGGACTGGTATGCAGATATACCCTGTCCCTGTATAGGACTGTGAAGGGGGGATTAGAGATTAGGGCCTGCAACTCAGAGACCCTTCTGATGGAAGTAATAGCCACTAGCAGAACAGTTTTCCATGTGAATGTTGTAGGGAAGAGGAACTTGCTGGCTCAAATGGGGCTAGGGTAAGTTCTCCAAAACAAAATGGAGATCCCAAGGAGGAGGAACTGGCTTCCTTGGTGGTCTTATTTGAAGGACACTTTTAATAAACAGTTTAACTTCCAACCTAGAGGTTGAAAGGAGATGACATAGGCAGAGAAACTGAGATAGCTGAGAGGTGGGCTTTCACAGAAGAATTAGAAAGCCCACTCTTCATCAATTCACACAGATGGGACAAAGCCACTGGCACATCCCTTAATCCTTTTGAGACACCAGATGGAAAACCTCTTCCATTTGGAAATTTAGGAATTCCTAGCAGTGAGTTTTCTGGCCTCCTGCAGAACTTGAAGCACATCCTCTGAGAAAATGTGTCTGAAGGGACTTAAAACTCTATCACCCACAGAGTCAGGTTTAAAGTTGACAGCTGTGGATGTACTAGAGTTCCCTTGTCCTGTGTGAATAGGTCCATCCTATAAGGTAAGTTGTGGTGATTGCCCCTGGCTAAATGCAGGAGGAAGGGAAACCAGTGCTGTCTTGGCCAAAAGGGAGTCAGCAAGATTTTGGTTGATCCCGCTGAATCTTCAGTAGGACCTTTTGGAGAAGTGGGAAGGGGGAGAATGCATATAGAAACATCACCTTTCAAGAGAAAGATAGAGCATCCACCTTCCATGCCAGGGGATGAGGAACCCTGGCACAAAATTTGGGAAGTTGTCTGTTCATGGGAGAAGCAAAGAGATCTATCTGAGGTGTACCCCAATCATGGACCAGGTCTAGAAACACATCCCAGTGTAACATCCATTCATGGGATTAAGTCATGGCCTGCCTATGCAGTCTGCCACTACATTCTGAGCTGAAGGAAGGTAAACAGCCTGAAGAGAGACTTAAATTTGTAAGGCTAACTCCCAGGCATGCAGGGCTAGTCTGCACAGGAGGAAATACTTCGTCCCCCCTGTTTGTTGATGTACCAGAGGACCATGGTGCTGTCTGTGAACCACCTTAGTACCTCTGGGGTAAGCATGGGTTTGAAGATTTGAAGGGCAAAAATCAGGTCCCTCGTCTCTTTTATGTTGATATGCTCCTTTGCCTGGGTTGTAGACCATACATCTCTGACCTTCTAAGATTGCAGAGTTGCACCCCTTCCTGTGTCTGAAGCACCCATGTACAACACTTGAGTGGGAAAGGGTGTTTGTAGGGCTAGGCATGGATTCCTTGAAACATAAAAGATCCACCATTCTAACTCCTTTTTAGACAAGGTAGGAGTGGAATAACAAAATCCAGAGGATGGGAGTGTTGCATCCAAACTGTCCTTAGAAACCACTGAATTTTTCTCATGTGCAACTTGGCCAAGGGCAGCAAGGAAATCATGGATGCCATAAACCCCAGGCAATGTAGGAAATGCCTGGCAGTCAGGGATTGCAGGGGTAACAGGCCCTGGAGGTAGGAAGTAAGGAGCAGGGCATTTTCTGTGGGCAGAGAGGCTAGCATCCTGTCTCTTTGGATCCTGCAGCCAAGAGAAATGTGGTCTTGTGAAGGTATCAGAAAGGACTTCTAATAGTTTATTGTGAAGCCTAAACTCCCCAGAAGAGAAATTGTGAAGGAAAGGTTCTCTTGAAGAAGGTCTGAGGACTGGGCCTGGATGAGCAGATCATCTAAGTAAGGGAAAATTTGTATACCATGTTGTCTGCAGTAAGCTATAACAGTTGTTAAGCATTTTGTGAAGACCCTCAGTGCATAGGCAGACCAAAGGGAAAAGCACAGAACTGAAAATGTGAGGAAGCAACAAAATATTTCCTGAACTGAAAGTGAATGGGGATGTGAAGGTAGGCATCGTTGATGTCTAATGACACCATGAAGGCTTGGGGAAGTATGAGGGGAAGAAGTTTGGGTAAAGTCAGCATCCAAAGTGGGGAGGGGCTTTCAGAAAGGTATTTAAATGGGAAAGGTCCAGAATGGGCCTCCAAGGGCCATCCTTCCTGGGAAGCAAAAACATCCTGGAGTAGAATACTTTTCCCAGTTGAGAGGAGGGGACGTTCTAAATAGTCCCTTGAGAGAGAGAAGCAGATAAGATCTGAGGACAAAGCTCTAATTGTTCATTTGGTGGTTGTGGGATGCCCCAGAAAGAGGGGAAAGTTTCCTAAACCATGAAGTATGCTTGTATGATAATGGACAGTCCTGGCTTACCAAATTCCAAGCAGATAGAGAGAGAGGTGAAGAGATAGAGGAGTGGATGGCTCTGGAGGCAGGTAGTCACAGGCTACCAGGCTTGGACTGGGGCTGAAAAGGCTGTTTCTGAGAGGGTGTGGATGGAGTAGACTTTGAAGAATTTGTTTCCTGGAGCCTCTTTTACCTTTGGAGGAAGAAGGAAAAACTGTTTCCTAACAAAAGTGGTCTTAGGTAGTTCATCTGGAATCTGGGGACAGAGGAAACTACAGTATGTTTAAGATCTTGCAGTTCCTTGCCTTTCTCTTGTAGCGATTTAAAAAGGTCTGCAGCTGAGCTATCAAATAAGGCTTTATTGTCTAGGGGGCATCCATCAGTTTGTCCTTGATGTCATCAGGTAAGGGTTTTAACCTGAACCAGGAATACCTCCTCAGGACTGACCCAGAAGCCACTGCCCTGGCTGAGGCATCCACAGCATCATAACTGCACCTGATGGAGTGCCTTGTAACCTGGGCAGAAGAGTTGCCAACTTAGCCTTGGTTGGTGAGTCAGGGAGCTCTGAAAGAAGTTTTCCCCCACCTGACAAGACATACAGAGAGAATTTGGGCATATGAGTTTGATAATTAATTGCCCTGAAAGCCAAAGCAGAGGTGTAAATCTTTTTCCCTACTCTCTCCATGATTTTGCTCTTCTTTTCAGAAGGCAGTAAGGAGGAGGAAGGCAATAATTTGAATGCCTTGTCAGCTGAGACTGAAATAATAACTGGATCTGCAGAAGTGGCTTTGAAGAAGAATTTGGAGTCCTCAGGCAACTTATAAAAATCTATCTGGGCACCTGGGAGCAGGAGTCTGAGAGTCTGAGCATTTAGTAGCAGCTGTAAAGCCATACAAGAAGGCTGGGAGAGCAGGGGGATGGAAGAAGGGGGTGGAGAATCCATCTGAAGGAGGTCATAATGCCTCTTTTGTATGTCCGACACTTGGCAGCAGTCCCATTTGAAAAATTCTTTCATCTTCAAAATAGATTCCCCAAAAGAACTTTCCTCCCCAGGGGAATCCATACCATAACCCAGAGGAGAAGCAGTTTGGGTAGAGTAAGACAATTTCTCATCTCCTAATGATTCCTCCTCATCTGAAGATGTGTCTGCAGGCATCCTCTTAAACAGGGCAGAGGGCTGTCAATCCAGAGCTTGATCTTGTGAAACTGGAGCAACATATTTTGTTTTCATTTTCTTCTTCTTAGGAGCTTCCATATGATGGAAGGTGGATGGGCCAGACATTGGCCTGCACTCCACGATGTCCATATGCAGATCCTCTTGCACAATGATTTGGGTGCTACCACATGGGCCTTCAGAAAAAACAAGCCATGGTTCCCCCCTTCTGCCCACATCGGATGCCTGTGATTCCCTCTCTGACATGCTGGTAGGGTCCTTTGGGGCATCCATTGTGGTACCTGCTGAAGGGACATCTACTGATTCTGGGATGGTCTCCAGGCCTATATCAGCCTCGGGACGGCTGCCCGGAAGAGAGGGAGCAGCAGATAGATCAAGATGCAGTTTCTTGGTCTTTTTTGATTGTGGCTTATCTGAACAGCCCGACATAGTTTCCAACTCACATGCTAAATGCTTAAGGCATTGATTCTCTAGATAAAGCTTGAAAGAAGCTAGATGGCTCCAAAGGGTTTTAGGGACAAAGGGCTTACAGATAGCGCAGGTGGTATAGTCGTGGCCTGGGCCAAGGCAGAACAAATAGAGGTTGTGGGAGTCCTTATGTGGAATCTGCCTTCCACACTGACAGTTGCCCTTCCTAGATGATATGAAATCACCAAAAAAAAAAAAAACAGTAGCCACAAAGTCAAGAAAAGAAAACTCCAATATGGTACTTATCTGAATCAAGGTTCATGACTAATCTGGTGAGCAAATGTCTGGAACAGGCAATTGGACAGGTGGTAGAAAAGCTCTGAAGTTGGTACATGCTGATGTCTGCTTTATACCTGATGTCTCAGTATGGTTGACGTATGTTGGATGATGTGCAGCATCGCATGTACCTTACAGTAGCATTTAGACTTTTGCATACTGGCCGGACATATGAGTCAGCCAGAGGAGAACTCCCTCATGTGATGAATACTGCAGCCTATGAATAGAAGGACATCTAAAATGCTAATTCCCCCTTGTTTTACATTTCTTTCCTAAGGGCATAGGCTTGAAAAATAAGGGACAATAATGAAAGCCATGAAAAATGCTAAGCTTCTTGTATCTGCTTGTTTTTTTTTTCCATTAGGAAACATTCTCAATGTGAGTCAAGAGGTCTGCAGCTGAAGAAAATTAGCTAGGGAGATTTTGCGCATTCTGTTCTAGGTGAAATTTAGAAAGATTACTTAATGCAGTTCATGTTTTTCTCATTGCTGACAACTTTTACATGGAAATAATTTGTCTGCAGGTGCAAGCAATTAGTCTTGAGTTTTAAACATTCTTTGCTGAGAGAGATGCAAACTTTAAAGGTACAATGACAGGCAATGAAAAATAAAGACTGAAATTATGGGAAGTGAATAAGAGATAGCAGCCTCTACAGCAGTCTTAACTCTTCTTTTTTACTATTTAATAGAACAGTGCATAATTTAGATTTATTTAAAGGTAGGCAGTGCATTTTTTAGTGCTAAAAGTTACTATTTTCTGAAAGCATATAAGCTGTTTTTCACTTCTGGAAGGGGAATAGAGATAAGAAGTAGCAGACAGCAATCAGTGTAAGAGGGAATGTAGGCTATAACATGCTTTTTAGCATGGGTAATTCTAATTTTACATCAGGATATGCCTGTTGATATAGTTGTCAATTTGAGGGTTTTTTTTCATTTCTGGAGGGCTAAACTATATTTGTTAAATATGTAAATAGTTTTGTGTGTTTATTCTGGGTTAACGGGATGGAGTATTTTGAAAATGTATTTTTATCCTTGAGAGTTTTCATTAATGTAAAAAGTCATCAGAAGTGTGACATAGGTTCAAATGAGGATGAAACTAAACAACTGTATAAAAGATCAGCCTTTCAAATATTAGTGTAATGTAAACATGTAAGACAAAAGCTAAAAATATACATTCAAAAAACATACACATTCAAAAAAACTGTCATGTATAATAATAATTGGGAACAATGGATTTTATCATAATGGCTACTCTACTGTTTGTATCTTGGAATGTAAATAGACTTATATGTATAGACAGAAAGGAAACAGTACTGGATTATATTAAGATATGCAGAATGCAAATAGTAATACTGCAGGAAACACATCTGGAAAGAAATGAACATGCAAATTTGACAAAGACTGATTTGCAACAGTGAGATGTATCAGGTTTTCTTGCCTCTCCAATATCACAAATTCATTTCCTCCAATTGTTATCACCAATGGGTACTAACAATACTAACCAAGGACTTCACTCCTCTTTTAGAAATAAATTACGTAATATTATCTTAGACGGTTTCATGACATTTTTTGCACTCACTAAACAGCACTTTGCTGTTTAGCAAGCATAAAATTAAAAGAATAAGTAAACAAAAAAAAAAAAAGAAAAGCATGTATGTGTGTGTGTGTGTGTGTGTGTGTGTGTGTGTGTGTGTGTACTTGTGTGCATGAGAATGTAAGGTAGAGTGAGAAAGAAAGACTGAAACAGTGCTGACTGCAACTTTGTCCATCATCAGTGATTCATTAAACTTTAAAAAATATGAACTCTTAATGTCTGGTGGTATTGACTGACTTTAATCCTCAATGATTTACAAGAAAACTCAATGGCATACCTCTCAACTGTACAGATTGTCACAGAATGTCCACATTTGTGGATCATATTTTTGGCCTGTTCCTCTTTTTTCCTGTCAAATCACTGTAATGATGTCAGGATTGAAGTCACTAAATAATTACATACATTTGAGTTTCAGACTTCATATCCTTCAGAAAATGTATATTAAAACAAACCCTGTTACTCTAGCAACTTTATAAGTTTATAACAACAATATTTAAAATATGTTCCTATTTGTATCCCCATTTTGTCAAGCTTTGTCCAGATTTTTTGCATCAACAGGTTGAGGCATGCTTAATGGGCAGAACTAAGCAGCACCATCAGGGACAGTAATTGGGGTGGAGGGAAGAGTTACAATGTCTTACATTTTGTTTTTTGTGTTTTTTTTGTTTCATTCATTTGCTCAGAATGAGACATCCCACTTGGTTTATCACACTTTTTTCTCATTTTTCTACATGGGGTTGGGGTGTCAACTATCGCCATCTTGCTCAATTCAATGCCACTCTCTTACCTTATTCGAAACTCATGCCTGACTGTCGCAGGTCTTCTCTCACACAATTCATCCTCCTGTTTGCTGATTGCCCTCATTTCCTCTTGCCTTCATTTTGAATGCCCAAAATCTTCTTCACCAGATTGTTTTCTGCTTTTCTGTAAATGTGCCCAAAACACTGTAACTTGTTTTCTTTGTCCTTTTCTGCAATTGGAGCTCCTTTGGCTTCTCTCTTATGTATTCATTTCTTTGCCTGATAGTAATCCAACCACCCATCTTGGGCACTTCATTTCCATCACCTCTAGCTTCCTCAACTGCTCTGCCTTTACTGCCCAGGTTTCTGTAGCAAGTTGTAGTACTGGTCGCACCACTGTGTTGTGCACCTTACTTTTCAGCTTCTCTGGCATTCTTCCATCATAGTTTAACCCTGACACTGCCAGTTGGCTGAAGACCCACTATTTCTAGCTTGGACCTCCTCATTCAGACTTCTATTCTGCTCAACCATCCCTCCCAGATACTTGAAGCTGTTAACCTGTTCCACTACTTTCCCTTCTATCCCAGTTCTTAGCTTCTTCTGATCTCCCCAATTTGCTATCATTGAAACTGTCTTATATGTACTCAGTTTCATCCCATGTGTCTTCCATTTTGCATTTCATTCCCGTATCCTTTGCTGAAGTTCTTGCTCAGAGTCTGCCTGTAATGCAATATCATCTGCATACAGAAATCTTATTTGCTAATGTAGTCCATCACTGGTATGACAAATAGTGGGCTCAGAGTTGAACCCTGATGAATTACCACTCACACTGCGACTGAGCACTGTTCAAACTTGTTGTTGGTTCCTTGTACACAGACTGCACTAATTCTACCAGGTTTTTCTGGGACTTTGAACTACTGCAGGACTGCCCAAATCAGCTTTCTTGGGATATTGCCATATGCTTTCTCCAAGTCTAGGATTGCCCAGTTGGACTCTTTCCTCATTTCTAGTTTCTTTGCCAAGTATCTGTGTCATTGCAAACATCAAGTCAGTTATTCTGCATTGTAGACTGAATCCAAACTGCTTATCTCCCATCTTATTTTTGACTACTTTGCATATTCGTTTATTGATCACCCTGTCAAGAACTTTTATGCAGTGTGATAGAAGCTTGATACCTCCATACTTCCCATAGTTGTGAATGTCCCCTTTGTTCTTGAACACTGGCACTAGTATGCTTTTCTTTCCATACTGCAATGAGTATCGTCAGAAGTCATTTCTCCCCTAACTCACCCAACATCTTTATCATATGTGCTGTAACCTAATCTAAGCCTGCTGCTTTAACTGACTTCATTTTCCTTACTGCTGCTCTTACTTAGGGCAGTACAGCTTATGTGGGGTTTTCCTCACTCAGAAGCTCCTGGAAGTGCTCCTTCCATCTATCTTTGGATTGGTGAGCAGGTTGTTGCTGGCACCCGTTATGAAGGATACCTGGCTATCTTCTTTAACTTTCTATCTTTGTCTTGCAGCCAGATATAATTTTTTGTACCATCTGCTAAATTACTTTCGAGAAGCTGGTAAAGTGATCCTGATGCCGTGTTCTTTTCTATTGCAACTCCTCTATTTGCCTGTTTGTTAACCAACCAGTATTCTTTCCTAAGCTAGCCTGGTCTGTCCTTTCTATCTTGCACTTTTGCCTGTACTCCTTCTTTCTTTTGATGACTTCCTGGACTTCTACATTCAAAGTCCAGCTTTCCTTATGTACCTTATTTCCATACCTGGCTTGGTCACATATCCGTTCTGGAGTTCTCACACATGCTGTTTTGAGGCACGGCCATTCTTCTTCAACTGTACCTATTTTCATTTCTTCCTGATGTGCTACAGCTCTGAATAATTCCTCGAACATTTGTGCTTTCTCTCTAGTCAACTTCCAGGTCTTCAGCCTAGTCTTTGTTGACCTTAGAGCCTTCTATGACCACTGCTTGCAGCTGATTGTGGCAACCAGTAGTTTATGCTGTAGGCTGAGTGTTTCACTGGGGATAACTTTGCAATTATTGAGTCTACCCCAGTGCCCTTTCCTTACTAGAAGAAAGTCTACCTGAGTTGCATGTTGGCCACCCTTGTATGTGATATTGTGACTGTCTCTCTTCCTGAACCATGTCACCATCAAGCCATTTGCCAGACAGAAGTATAGAATGGGCTCTTTTCTTAATTCCTGTTGTCCCACCTATAAGGACCCAGGCAGTCCTCATATCCTGTTCTGTCTGTCCTGATATGTGCATACTGGTTACGTATTATCAACAGAAATTCATGTTGTCCTGCTTTATCTCTTATGTGCAGAAATGCTGTCTGAATGCACTCTTTTCCTTAATATAACTTTGCTGTGGGGCACAGGCTAAGATTATAAATACTGCTCTGTCATTACACTTTATTCTGATTACTATGCGTTTGTCAGCAATTCTGATGATATCTCTCAATGTCTTCTGAAACCTCTCCATTACTACAATTCCTACACTATTTTTAGTCTGTCCTAAGACTCCTCAGTAATAGAATCTGGATCCCAAGCCAAGTGGCTTTACTGTACTACCCTTTCATCTTGTCTCCATGATACATAGGATGTCTAACCTCCTTCTTACCACCATATCATCCACTTCCATGTTCCATCCTGTCAGTGAACCTACATTGAATGTAGCAATTCTTTCTTCATGTTTGGCAGGTTGATTGGTTTTAAGTCCAACTTTCACTTAGTGCTGTCCCAGGTAACACAAGCTGGGTAACTGGGCGCTGACTGGCTAGTATCTTATTGACCCAAGGCTGTTTTTTTTGTGGGCACACACTAGCTAAAAGGGGCACATACACCCTTCCCAACATTAGCATGGGTCCTTCGCATAGATCAGAGTAGGCACGGCCCTCAACCCATTTATCACCAGCAAATACCCATGCCCATTTTACAACTGAATCACACAGAGCCATAATTTTACACAGCCTTGTGAATAGCCCTGCCATGACATGCAATATTTGATCCATGTTCTCCCAGATCGAGGAGGATACAGTGCACCAAAATAGATTCCCAAAGATATTGGTCTGTACAAGTTTTTCCTCTATAGGGCACCATATACAGTATGTGCTGTTGCCCACAACTCCATTCTTGGATGAGTTTGAGATGAAAATGCTCAACATGTTTTTGAGAGGTGGTAAGAACCCCACAGAGACACAGGGAGAACATGTAAACTCCATACAAGCATCGATCGGAGGTCAGGATTGAACTTTGTACCTTGTGTATGGGGGGACAAAAACATTACGCATTATGGCAATGGATACCCCATCCCCTTCTCCCTGCACATAAACAGATTTGTCTATGACCTCCCCACATTACCCATCACACTTTATGCAGATGGCATGATGATCTACAGGGCAGGGTCTTCCTCCTTTTTTATCACCAACCTCCTTCAAATTGATCTCTGAAATCTGAGTACCTGGCTACACCAACAAAAACTTAAAGTAAACATTACAAAAACTAAAACTATGTAATTTGGGGCCTCTCAGAAACACTCCTCAACCTTGTGAATCACTCACAACATAAAATAACCTCATGAAACTGTCCAAACATACAGATACCTTAGTATCTAGCTACACCCACCATCAATTTTCAGCATCACATGAAAATCACTAAAGTTAAAGTCAATAAGCCTCTCTTCTGGGGGAAAAAAGATCTCACATTTCTTTTATCCCTAATGTAGGATCACCATAGGTAAAGATGTTATATCTATTTTAGCCTTTTCCCACTACTGCAATGCGGACTTCCCTTAATTGTTACCACTTCAAAAAGAACTCTCTTCATACTCTAAACCACCACTGATAACATCTGCAGGTTTATTACTCTCTCTCTTCCCTATGACAGAACACCATTGCTACACCCTCAAAAAATGCAAATGGTTACCCATCCCACATCCACATTATTCAAAATTATCCACTTGCAATCCATCTCATTTTTGGCTAGCAGACTCTCAGAAAGACAAACACCATACAACCTTCAGTCAATGTCCACTTTTGCATTCCCAACCTCCTTATCCCCTTCACCAGATGAAAGAAAACAACACTCATTTTCAATTATGGTCTTCTGAATATGGGAAGCTATCCCAACTGTAAAACTTGCACACTGTCTTTCTCTTCTTTCAGGAGAGAACTGAAAGTTCATCTCTCTAATCAAGCAAAGAACAAATGATACAATAAAGGTAACATCACTTGATCCAGCCTACCCTCTTACCCTCATGTCCTCATAAAACAATATATTAACAGGAGAAATAGTTTACATGCACTCAGGACACATCATACTTTTCTATAAAACATATTACTCTCTGAAAATCCCTAATACAAGACAAATGCTTCATGTTAAGGTTTTTAAATCACCATCACTAGGGATGTGCTGTAAATATGGGACAGATCGCTAGTAAAACTATGGCATCTGAAAGGGGCCAGAGCTAGCTGACTCTGCTTGCAGGAGTTGCATGTGACATCACTGGCTCCACCCAGTTAGAACATGCAAAAAAATCCTTCCTAGTGGGCAGGGCCAGCGTATATGATGCAAGCAGCTCGACTCCACATCCTCTCCACTTTACACCATTTTTCTCTATCCTCTTTTTTTCTTATACATAACCTACCACAAAAATCTATATTCCCTCTAGCTCTACTCTAAACTCACTTTCCTTATGTAGCTTGTTCCTAGCTCCACTTAGACCGCTTCCTCACATACCCATCCTAACTTACTTAACACTTCCTCTCTATATCCCTCTCACATTTCAGCTAAGCACCTCCCTACACTATTCCCACATCTCTCCACAATGCTTTCTCTCTCCTATTGTAATGGCTACTCATCATCATATCCCAGTGTCAAATTACAAGAATATCTGAAGAATAATATGTATTACCCTATGTAAGAATGTAAAATAGCTATCCTCTATTTTAATGAAGAAAACAATTTATGCTTATTCATGGATGTTTGAATGTATTACTCTGTATATGAAGTTAAAACATTTGTTTGAATGTATTACTCTGTATATGAAGTCAAACTACCTATCTGCTGTACAAATTAAAGAAATAGTAATATGTATGTACATAGACGTCTGTAAGTATGGAACTTTTCTCCCTGGGCCTCCACTGAAAATGGGTGCACTTGACCCAGACAGACTTTTCTGGTAAACAAATGTCAAATAAATTAAAGTGTCTTCAGCATGGAAAGAATCCCCACCCTACCTCCTTCCCAGAGTGAGTGAGTCTGCTGCCCCCCCCTCCCAACCACCACCTCCTCTGGCACCCAAGAGTCCAAGAACACTTCCACGGCTCAGATTACATAGGTAGCAAACTAAGGAGAGAAATGCTGGTAAAATCCATGACTGATTTTGTCATGTCAGGCATATGACACAGTAGCCCCATAAAACAGCACAGCCTAGTCTGGATCAGGAGCATTCAGTGTGTGTCATTCATGTCGGTATAATGCCTCTCACTGACTGGATTCATTTTTCATAACAGAAATTCGGGCTTTGTTTGATACACTCATAACATAAATTTTGTTCTCCAGTTTGCTTTTATTTCACTCTTGTTTTAATTCATTAGCACAGTAACCTAAATGTGGGAAAACCTGGCCATGGACCTTAGTAGTAAAATGTGGATGAAATTCAAATTGCATACATATCAGTTGCCTTTATACAGAAAAGGAAAGAAGTGAGGAGTTTGTATCAAAACATCATCTATTACCTGGTGTTGGATTGCTCTAATACCTTCCAAACTTAAGGATCTTAAGACAACTGGAAGAGCTATGCTAGCAAAATCCCTCCTGCCTTCCTTCCTCTATAACTGCTCACCCTTCTGCACAGTTTCCATTTATTAGTGCTCCTACTCCTTGATCATTCAGTTCCCCCTGTCCCAATTGCCTCTTTCATTCCCTCTGACCTACAAGGCCTTTTAACATCCTACATTAGCAATGGAGGGTTTCCTAAAGAAAGTTTGCCTTAAAAGGACTCTCTACCTTTTGCAGCCTGTAGAGATGGATGAGAGTTGCGAACTTAGTGTGCAGTCATCTGTGGCTGGTTCAGCTGTTCTAGTGATGTCATAATCTCTCCCTCCAAAAAACAGCAGTTACATTGCAGCTTACAATGAAAGGCACACACACAAGATTTAGCAACAGCAGCCATGCTTGTCCTGAGCCACGGTAGTGCAACGGTTAGCGCTGTCTCCTCACAGCAAGAGGTTCTCCCATTAGATTCTCGGCTGGAGCGCCTTCTGTGTGGAGTCTGCATGTCCTTCCTGCGGTGGAGTGACGTTAAAGACATGCAGGTAGGTGTGAGTGTGAATGGGCATGCCTTCTTTGAAGTTTGGGCGTCGAGCTGGCAACTCGGCACCGTAAAAATCCACTGCCAATCATGAGCAGACTGGAGTTCAGCTGTGGCAACCCCTAACCGGGAAAAGCTGAAAGACTTTTTAGCCATGCCTGTCCTGATTGGAATGTATGTAGTCTTTGATAAGCCACACCTCCTCAGTCCCTGTAGCCTGAAAATTCTACTCTGTTGTCTACCAGGGCGGATCTTAAGCAGTGAGTGAGACTTACCAAACTCTCCTACCTGGATGTACAAACTAGCATCAGCCACACCCTCCCTTCACTTAGTTACCTCCACCAGTGTCTTACCAATCATTTAAACAGAGATTAGCTGGGCCTCAGTCAGTGCTTTATCTTGCTGCACCATCCAGCAGGCACATGAATTTCCAGTTTAACAAGTGAGAGCTCTGTTATCAAAAAAAAATCCAAAAATCATGATGGACACCATCCCAATTATTAATCAGCAGCAAATAAGATGTGCAGTATAGAATTCTACAGAAGAAGGCTGACATATGACTTACTTTATATAAGGAGACAGTGCTAAAAAAGTGGCCTAAATACATTAAAACTCAAATACAGGGCAGTAAGTTATTTAAAAACAAACACACAATATTCAAAATAACAGGAACTGTGTAGCAGTTTCTTGGTATACCTTGTAGATAATGCAGTACTGTCCCAAATGCAGACATAGCTCTGTGCTAAGAAAGAATGATGATTATCTCTAGACAGAGTTAGCCAGCATCTGAGAGGCCACCTCTACTGCCCAACAACTGCAAACCGTACCATTATTGTCACAAAGCTTGGCTGAAATGGGATGAAGAAAGACCAGTTGTCTCTGGAGCAGTGAGATTAATGAGACAGAGGGATGGTCCACATGTTTTACACTGTCCTGGTGCATATCTGAGGCATTTAAGAAAGATATCAAAATGATAATTGAATTCTATGCAATGGTAACTTAGAGGGTATGAAATGCCCCCCTCCCCAATAGAATCAATTTATTTTGAGGTACTTTACTCTTATAAAGGCAAATATGAAGAAGGAAGGGAACAGGAATTTTAAAAAATGTTAAAAAACAGTTCTAGTTAGTATGTGAATTACATGAAAAAACCCTCAAACAATGGCAACTTTTAAGACTATGAATGGCTAATGAAACATTTAATCCCTGTTGGTGCTTTGTGATGGCCTTAGGGTGGAAATACCAACCTACAAAACTTATGAACATATGAACTGCATCTTAATGGAAGTAGGTTCAAAACTTAAACATTTTTAAATTGTAATAAAATTCAGCTGAAGCCATTTGCAAAGAAAGGGACTAAGCAAGCTTCTGTAAATTCCTGGAATGTATTCAGAATGTTTTTTTTTTTTTTTTGTCTTTGCCTGTGTAATGCACCACCCATATCGTTTTTGTTTATTATAAAGTGATACTGTTCAACTGTTTATTCAAAATACAAACCAGCAAACACCTCTGTGAAAATCTCGGGCTCAGTTATCTGTATGTTAGGCAAGGTAGGACACCCTTCATGGATGAGAAAGTTGTTACAGGAAGATGTTCTTGTAATACAAGTTGTGAAAAACCACAAACACTAAATTACTTTAATTCTTCTAATGTACTTAGATCAAGAATACGTAAAGATTTTTAATTTTAGATTTTTCACTCAGAATAAATTTACCAACTGTGCTTGAGATGGATGAAGCTTTTATTCAGCATATTATCTTTTAATTGCGCAAATGCTATATTTTTATCCACAAATAGCTACACCTGCCATATAGTCTCTAATCATGCAGAAATTATTTATGCTTTTTCATCATTTTCTAGACACCTTGATCATGCACCTGTGAATGAAGCTTGTTTTTTTTTAAATCATGACACATATTTCAGAATATAGCTGTATAGCTACTAACTGCACTTTAACAGTCACGTAACCCTTCAAAAGCACAGTCAAATATGAAGAGAATTAGAGTCAAGCCATACATCTAATTTAAAATCTAGATATCTTCCCTTTTACATACTGCTTCCGTGCACGGACTAGATGTCCTCCCTTTTACATACTGTTCCCTGCACGGACTAGATGTGCTCCCTTTTAAATACTGCTTCCGTGCATGGACTAGATGCCCTCCCTTTTACATACTGTTCCCTGCATGGACTAGATGCCCTCCCTTTTATATATTGCTTCTCTACACGGACTAGATGTCCTCCCTTTTACATACTGTTTCCCTGCATGGACTAGATGCCCTCCCTTTTACATACTGCTTCCCTGCATGGACTAGATGCCCTCCCTTTTACATTCTGCTTCCCTGCATGGACTAGATGTGCTCCCTTTTACATACTGCTTCCTGCACAGACTATCCAATTCCTTAGAGTCTGTATGCAATCTAGAAGCTCTCAGAAACTGGCTCTTCATAGAGCTCCTAAACACAAAATGGGGGTACATACTAGAATGATGTAGCTTGCTGTTCTTCCAACAGGGTTTTTTAAATAACTTGGTGTCAAAATTGCCATCTGGTTCTTTACAAACAGTAACATCTAACAATTCTATACTCAGACATGAAAAATTTACTGTAAACTTTAAAAATACTGGTGTTAAGATACCTAATAAAGTCATGTAAAAGCTCTATCTCAACATCCTATAAAAGAAACACATCGCCCACAGACTGTAAGGAATTGGTTAAAGCTTTTGAAACAGTAATGTTGGAATCCATAGAAAGTGGGTATAAGAAAGAAGAGGTCATGGAAGTATTGGCCCAAGTTAGAGAGCTAACGGAGAGTAGTGGGAGACCGTTTTATTCTGATCATTGTCTTAAAAGGGAGAGGAATACTAAAGAAGGGGATTCTAGGTTGAGACTATCTTTAACCTATACAAGCAATATTGGCTTTCTATGTGATATGATTAAACGTAATTGGCAAGTGTTGTTAGTGGATGAGAAAATAAAAAGTATTGTTGGATCAACACCATCTTTTGCTTTTAAGAATGCTCCATCATAAAAACAAAGGCTATGTTATGTAAAAAAGTAAAAGAAAGTAAAGACATCTGATAGAATAGAAATGTTTCCCTGTCATGCATGCAAGGCATGCCCTTTTATTTCAAATAAAAAATCCTTCATCCATCCCACTGTAGGAGTCAAATATGAAGTAGATTTTTATGCAGACTGTACCAACATGAATTTAGTTTATTTGTCAACATGTAAAAAGTGTCCCTGTTTCTATGTAGGTATGACTAGCAGAAAGTTACAGGACAGGGTACTTGAGCATATAGGTGATATAAGAAGGGATGTCTCTACTAATGCGTTAAATAAGCATGTAAAAGCTAATGAAGGTCATTCCTTCGAGTTTATGGTGTTATGTCTTCTGTTTAAGAATATTAGGGGGGTAGTATGTCTAATAAAATAGAATGTGAGGAATTAAAATGGATTCTACTGCTACAGGCAGACAAAGGTCATGGGTTAAACGATAGTGGTTCATTAAACCCTTATTTAAAAACTAGGAGGTTACTTCATTGATTAATTGGCATCTGGGTCTTTTAATTAAAGAACTATTCTTATAGGTTGATTGGTTTAATTGCTCACTTTGGTTGTGCATTTAATTTATGTTTTTTTGGTCTATGTTATGCTCTGATGAAGTGTTATACAAAAGCACTTACCAGTTATTAAAGTGTTTTCATTACAGCTTTGGAGATCATATTCTTTATTTTTGTTACTTCGGTTTTTGAAAGAAGGACGACAATTTTTTGGTGATGCACAGTTGGGCATAAACATGCAAAACATGCCAGTACCAGTGTCTCTTATAAGTATATGTTACTAAACAGTGCCATTTATTTATCTGATTTATAATACACTTTATTTGTTGCAACATATAAAATGTATGCAACAACTTAGTTACAGAGTCATTCAGCCCACACAAATACATAGGGAAGAGAAAAAAGTTATTATACAGTCCAAGCACAAATGGAAGTCACCAACTCTCCAAAAACACATCTGAAATGTCTTGCAGGGTATCAATATAACTAGAAATTCAAAGAGAACAAGCACTAAATGGTTACAAAATCTAGTCAGTGATCATTTTCTTTGGAAAACCTTTTTTGTCATTTGACCTCAATAACTAAAGTAATTAATATGACAGGTACTTGTTTCATAGTCTGAATCACTTCATCTGCAAAGCTGTTGGAGATACCTGAGCAGGACATAGCTGGCCTAGCACTGTCCATATCTGCCAGTCTGCTAGATCTGTTGAGTTGACAAGTGTGGGCAATGGGCAAAACATTTCCCACAAACTCGACCTTATGTATGCAAGTGCATTTTATAAATGGGCTTGGCCAGACCAATGACAGGAAGAGGTTTCTCCTGCTGGGGCTAGCACTGCTGTCTCACAAATGTAGGGTTATATGTAACCTACAGTTTGGTTGCGCTGTAGAGTGGACAGATGAAAATGAATTGAACTTATGTCCATATTATGAACTAGCAGTGCTCAAATCCATCCATACTCTTTTCAGGTTTGCCATAGTGAACGTGTGCACCTTCCACTTAAGCCAGATCTTATTGAGGCAACTGCAGACCTACCATCTTGCTGCCCAATATAGAATTAACCTTAAATTTACTTTTCAGGCATACTGGGTACTTACCAAGCACGCGGCACTTACTGCTGTCCACTTGTCAATTCAACAAATCTTGCAGACTGGCAAATGTGAACAATGCTTGCCCAGCTATGTCCTGCATAGGTACCTCCAACAGCTTTGTAAATTAAGTGGCCTGTTGATAGTGGGAATAGTTCAAAACATTTTTCCTTCAATTAACCCAGAGTGATTGGCATAGACAGCTGCTCCCTCTGACATTGACATGCTATTATTTGACACAGGCTTCTCTTGGAAGGCAGGTGTTGTAGGGTCTCCTCATTTACTGTGGAGGTGCATCTTTGTATGATTCAAAAGTGGGATTTAATAACATGCTGGTGTCTTCTCTGAACTGGTTCAATGCCTCTGACACCCTGTAGGTTGTAGGATCAGGTGCATGCTGGTGACCCATACTGTCTTCAAGCCCATATACCCCTTGTTCACCTCCTTTGTAATCACCCTGCCATGGCACCTTTTAGTTGCTGTTCTGCTGTAGTGCAAATGCACTTTTCTTCTTTCTGCCTTCTTGTGATAGTACAGGTACCCACTGATGTTTAACTGCAACTTGCCATTCAGTGACAGTGTGGTACCATATGCATTATTCACCAAAATGATGCCTCTTGTTTATTATTTGGATCGTATTGTAATTCTCCCTTCATTATAGGTCCCACGCACTCACAGAAGTGAGCACCTTTCACATGTACATCCTATGTATGCAGAGCAGTTGTAACTGCCCCACTTTATATTAAAGGGGGATAGGTTTCTGTGTCTCATGACCTTTCTCATTATGTGTTCAATATTATTGCCCCCCCACTTACCAACTGCTATGTTTATGACCCCTGCATTGTTACATCAGCACTTTCTGCCTAAGGTGGATGGGTCACTATGCAGTGTACTGTTAATGCTGCTGTAGGGTGGTATTTACACAATTCAGTGGGAATTCCAGTCCACTGTTGCATGCTTTCTGCAGCTGGTTAAACATGGCTGTTGCCCTGGCAACTTGCATTATCATTTTCCTCTAGTGTACCCACCACAGCCTCACAGTCTTCTGCTTGGAAATGTCAAAATTGGGACTTCTGTGATTGCATATCTAATGTGCTATACTGTCACACCTAATAGTTAAGTATTCATTTCCTTAATTTTGGAGATCACACATAATGGCTTTTCACTTTTAGGCATGGACCTGTATGTATCATTCCACACCTCAGGTGCAGTAAGGTGTGGAATTATACAGCTCAGGTGCAGTGAACTGGTATTAGAAACAAGGCACAAGTGAATACCACAAGAACACACCAGCAAATTGGAAAGTGCAGTCACTGTACCGTAGGGGAATGCCTGCAGTATCTTACTGCTTTTATAAAACTACACTAAAACTAACATCTAATCAGAAAAAAAAGTAAAATTAACCTAAAATACCCAAAATTACTACATTTAATTAGTCAGATGGCTATGAAAATATGAAATTGTAAATAAAATTGTCTAATGTTTTAATATCGTGATAAAAGTTTTCATTATCTTTACTCACTAAAGTCTCTTTAAACACAGGCAACACAAAGATAAAACCATACCATGTCACTCACAATGTCCCTCATGCTCTGTCTCTCTGACGTGAAACAAATCAGCAAGCAGTATATGGTATGTCAATGTTTCTTACTGTCAATGTCTGGAAATAATAGCACATACACCATGGAAAAGCCATATTCCACAGATGAAATAATATCAAATAATAAAAGCATATGGTATAAAAACCTTGCAAGATGATGCTGCAGCAAAGAAGGGAGCATGTTATCAGAATATCTGGAAAAAGATGTTGGAATAGCAGGGACAGACAATGACACTCAAGGGAAACAAGGACTCAGGAAAACATGATAATGCAGTTATAGAAGATTTGTAGCACAGAATAATCCCTTGGGAATATGCATGCTCTACAGTCATGAGACAGACACTGAATTAGAAGCATTGTTGCAGGAATGGAAGTTGCTAAATCTAAGCAGTTACTGGATTAGTAGCATTGCCACAGGAATGTAATTTACTAAGTCTAAACATACACTGGGTTAATGGCATTGTCAAAGGAATGAAAATTACTAAACCTAAGCACATACTGGATTAGAAGTATTGTCACAGGAATGGAAATTACTAAATCTAAGCACATACTGGATTATCAGCATCACCACAAGAATGGAAGTTACTAAATCAGAGTAGACACTGGGTTAGAAGCCTTGCAGCAGGAATGGAAGTTAACTCTAAGCAATAATAATACTGTAATATTTTAACATACACTGGATTATTGCCAGTACTACATTTTATTGAAAATATGTCCACATTGGACTTCCAAGATGGCTGCACATTGATAACAGCTTAATTTCAGCTCTCCCAGTCTGAAAAAAAAAGACACAGAGCAATAAGAGCTAGTGATAATGGCAATTTGAGTAAAACTCTGTTTCTGGCTACTAAGTTTTAGACTGCCTGTATGTCATGAAAGAAGAAATTTAGAGAACATGAAAGAAAATAAGCCAGAAAAACTCAACAGAAAACAATGACTGGGAAGAATCCTGCAGATATTCAGCAAAAAGTAGTTCAAGCTTCAGCTTTTTGTACAAGAGATGGCTTTAAGTAATTTAGAGGGAAAAAAAACATACGTATTCAGAGGTGATAAAAATAAATAAAACACTGAAGGATTATATCAGCTCAAATAGAAAATGCTGGAAAAAAATAGAAGCGGCTTTGGCTAGGTATTCAGATGAACTGATAAAACTGCAAAAGTCAGAGGATGAAATGAAGAAAAGGCTGGCTGAGTATGAAACTCCTCGATTACAGCTGTTTCAAAAAGTAGTAGTCTGAAGACATAGCACACAGTGAACACCTGACTTTTTCTGCTGTACCAGAGAAACTGGAAGGAACAGACTGTCTTCACTTTATGAAAGCACAAATAAGCAACTGGACTAGTGTTCCAAACCAGGGTTTGTTAATTAAAGAACACCTCCTACAACAACATAGCCATATTTGCCACTGGTGCCCCCTTTCGTACCCACCATTGCCATAATCTTAAACTTCTAGGATGGCTGGAAGTTCACAACCAAATACTTTTCCAGCAACTCATTTTTATCCACAAGATCGTACATCATTCTACAAATATCCCATACTCTTTAACCTCTTTAACTCCTATAAAAATTTACCAACCCTAAGATCCGAAAAAAAGCTACAAGTAGCCACCATAAAAGCCAACAACAAATCCAGGGACTGCCTGTTCTCAAATGCTGTCGGCAATACTTGGAACAAACTTCCAAGTGAAATAGCATCCCTGACTTCCACCAACCTTTTCAAGAAACAATTGAAAATCTTCATTAAAAACCAATGGCTCTGCCCCTGCTCTAATCCTGACTAACACCAATTTCTCCTATTTGTCTAAATACTTCTCAACTACAACGTTTTTCTGATATTTTCTCTATGCTCCACACTGTCTTAAAATCAAAACTTTATTTTCATTAACTGTTTGCTGACTGCCCTGCTGTCCTGAGGAAACTCATGTACAGTAAATGTTTTTTGCTATTTTCTTTTTTAATACAACTGTAAAATAACAATCTGTCTTCTATGTTTAACCTATAACTGATCTGTAAAACGTTTTTGCTAAGCAGTTGCAATACTTACATAAATTGTTTTTGTTTTTTCCACTGTTTTTGTGGACTCTATGTATGTATAAAATTTGTATGTATAATTTTTTTTTCTCTGAGCTTTTCTCCTCGGGCCTCTACTGAAAATGGACATATATCCAGTTAGACTAGCCCAGTCAACAAATGTAAAATAAATAAAACGCACTGAGTGTATACTTCAAATCTGGCCATGAGAAAGCTGCCAAGACCTACATTAGTAAACCTGCAAACATAATAGCAGAAAGAGTTAATCCTGACAAATCTGTGGAAGATGGGGAAATAATTAAAAATTGGAGAGAGCAGAGTGCTGTGGAAAATGATTACTCGCTGTACATCAGGCAGATGAGAAGCAAATTTATTCCAGTAAACAGGGAGCGTAGAGAGACAGGTATGAGATTCAAGCTGCTGTATCCAGCTATCTTCAGAATATTTTTCTCTAGCATCAAAGACAAATCATTTGGTTGCATAGCAGGCTAAAGAAGAAACTAAAATGTTTATCCAACAAAAAGCGAGAGAGCAAACATAAAAGGACTCTGCTTCTCATACTTCTGACAAGAAAGATCATAGAGAGACCGTGACAGTGAAACATTTTCCAATTTTCCAAAGGAAAATGATTGAGACACAGAAGAAAAAGTGCAGGAGTTTGCTGGAAGAATTAGGAGTACCAGGAGTACCTTGGACTTTTACCAGAGTCTGGTGTTGGGAGATGGAGATGAACAGGATGAAGACAAGCAACACTGAAATTAGTGAACAAATGGCAGACTATAAACATCAGTCACATTTGTGCAATGTGGCTTTATAAGAAAAAGTTGCTGAGAAAGACTGGATTTTTGTTGATTTTCTTAAACTTGGTGGTGGACCGTAAAGCATATATCCTACTTTACATCATTAATGTTTAGATGGGCACTAAAAGGGAAAAGTAATTTTAAGTAAAACACTTTTTGTTCTTATTAGTATTTGTATAAAACATTTCATGTTATACAAAGTAAAGCAGTTTTAATTTGTGTGTAGCCAGGGTAATTTTAAATGCAGGGGGAACCCTTTCAGTGACTGTTATATGTGTATAAGATACTAAAGTAAACAATATTTTTAGTTGTAAGAAACATAGGCTTTACAGTATATCAAGTGATGAACAGCTGGACAAAAGCAAGTTAATTGTCATGCTGTGCTCTTGGGATGCTGGGGTGAGAATGAGGTACAAAATTGTACTGATTCTACTATGTGTAGAATTAGGATACTTTCTCTAATTTATAAAAGGGTGAATGACTAGAGTAATGATCTTAGCTTTAGCTTAAGCTATAAAACAAGTGTTTTTTAATGATGAAAGCAATGAAAAATGTTAAGTTTCTAACATCTGCAAAGATATTAACTTGTTCTTTTTCCATTAGCAAATGTTCAGTGAGAGTCAAGAACTCCACAGCTGAAGGCACTTGCACATTTTGTACTGAGTGAAATTTACAAAGTTTCATTGCTGACTACTTTGACATGCAGATGAGCTGTCTGCAGTTGCAAACAATTAATACTGAGAGCTCACAGCATTCTTTACTGACATAAATGTAAAATTTAAAGGTACAATGACAAACAGTTCAGTGAAAAATAAAGTTTGAAATTATGGGAAGTGAAATGCAGACAGCAGACTCCTTAGCAGCCTTAACACTTTAATGAATTTAATAGACCAGTGTGTAATTTGGTTTTATTTCAAGATAACCAGTACATTCTTCTTAGAGCAAAAAGCTAATGTTTTCTGAAAGCATTAAAACTGTTTTTCACATCTGGGAGGGGAACAGAAGTAAGAAAAGAACAGACAAAAAACATTTTAGTTTTATTTGAAGGACAACATTATCCCACTTAACTCTTGCCCTCTTCCATTCCCAGATAAATTCCTTTAACTCTTTATTAATTATTGCCCCATCCAATGATCAACGGTCTTTTGTATAGAGTCAGGAATTAACTCTGCTTCAAATAGATGGGAATCTTATCCTTTGAGTCACATATTTGTCCTTTCACCAGGTTCTATTTATGTCACAAACAAAGTGCAGGTTCTTGGATCTAGTGTTTCTGGTACGGTTTGTCTTCTAGATGTGCAAGGGATCCAGCAGAGCTGAATCTGAAGATACCTTGCATTCTAGGCATAAATCACCTCTCCGTAACTTCTAGGAAACTGAGTACAGAGATGGGACCTTAATGTGATCTGTGAAGAACAGGGTGTTCATATCCTGGATTTTCCTGGTGAGAAACCTTTGACGGTGCTCCAACTGTTGCAAGCACCTGGTTAGGGATATAGGATCTCAAAGGATTCCTGCACTATGTAATAAGCTCCCCAACTACTTGAAGCAGAGTTCATCCCTTACTCTAGTCAAAAGAAACTTTGATCATCGGATAGGATCTTCTTCTCTTTTGGCTGTTCCCGTTAGGGGTTGCCACAGCGGATCATCTGTTTCCATTTCTTCCTGTCCTCTGCATACTGCTTGTCACACCAACCACCTGCATGTTCTCTCTCACCATGTCCATAAACCTTATCTTAGGCCTTCCTCTTTTTCTCTTACCTGGTAACTCCATCCTTAGCATCCTTTTCCCAATATACCCATCACCCCTCCTCAGCACATGTCCAAACCAATGCAATCTTGCCTCTCTGACTTTGTCTCCAAACTGTCCAACCTGAGCCTCTAATATACTGATTCCTAATCCTGTCTATCCTTGTCACACCCAGTGCAAATCTTAACATCTTTAACTCTGCCACTTCTAGCTCTGACTCCTGCCTTTTTGTCAATGCCATCGTCTCCAACCCATACCACATAGCTGGTCTCACTACCCTCTTGTAGACCTTCCCTTTCACTTTTACTGGCACCCGTCTGTCACAAATCACTCCTGACACTCTTCTCCACCCATTCAACCCTGCCTGTACTCTCTTCTACACCTCTCTTCCACACTCACCATTACTCTGAACTGTTGATCCCAAGTACTTAAACTCATCCACCTTTGAAAACTCTACTCCCTGCATCCTCACCATTCCTCTATCCTCCCTCTCATTCACACACACATATTCTGTCTTAGTCCTGCTGACCTTCATTCCTCTCCTCTCTAGAGCATATCTCCACCGCTCTAAGGTATCCTCAATATGGATAATAAGGATAATAATTAAAAAACAGTTAAAGAAATTTATCTGGGAAAGGGAAGAGGGCAAGATTTAACTGGGATAAGCTTATATTTTCAAGAAAAATAAAATGGTTTAGGATTATCTGATGAGGGGATATTTTGGAGCTACACAGTTAAGGCTCATATATATAACACAAGAAGAAGGTTATAATTCAAAATAGAATATTTATGATGATGAAGCATGGGGAAGTTCAAGACATAAAGAGAGAGTGGAATTTTGGATGCAGATACTTAAGAAAAACATCAGCCATATAGAATATTCTTATACTATAAAATGCTGTTCACTGCTATTGATCACTGCCAGTTAACGGAACTCAATGCAAAAGAACATGCAAATTATAAAACAAAGCAAATTTGTTGCTCAAATGCTTTAAAAGTACATTCTACCCGTTTTAACTTTAGACAGTTTGCTCCAGAGTAATAATCTTGCTTTCCCTTCCTTCTTATTATTAGAATGAAGCTAGATATGCTTAAGTTGTGTGCAAATTAACTATTAAGTCCTTTCAATGTTGAATTAATCTCTGAGGACTAAAAATTCCTTCATCAGTAGTCTATCTCTCAGGCTTCCTAACAGTTGAATCACCTTTTTATTAAATGTAGAGTGGAGCAAATAATCTGATTCATTGTTCTGTCACAAAGCAGGTCCAATATGATGCAGTGTACAGCTGCAGAGCTAGGTTTTCAGTACAAAGCAAAGACTAGATGCACCCAAATTCACTGTTAACCTTACACATCCCAAATAATTACTGAGCTACATTGAGGATTCCTGTCTTCTGAGAGTGACAATGCACACACATATATCACAGAGTTATGTCAGGCGTATGACAGCAGGATGGTTTGGGGGTGCACTGTGGATTATAGCAAGGCTGCAGATTGAGGTCTTCACCCTTGTTTAATTCACTTTCAGCAAACTCCATCCCAGCTTCAAACTTTGCTTTCTCTAGCTCTATCTGTTGTAGCAGGCTTGTGTACTTCTCTGCCTCACCACTAGCAAGCAGGTTGTAGTTTTCTGAAGGGTCAGCCTCCAAGTCATAAAGTAGAGGTGGGTAATGCGCAGTGAGAGTAGCAGTGCTGTGGCAGTCTGGATCTGCAGTCTTCTCACTTTGTTGGGCACCTGTAAAAGAGAGAAAAAAATGCAGGAAAACAGAAAAAAGAAGCAAAACTGTGTAACACACACACACACACACACACACACACACACACACACACACACACACACACACACACACACACACACACACACACACTGTGTTCTAAAAGTATAAATATAATAAAAGCTAATAGAAAAACAAGAATGGGTTACAATATATTCTTATTGAAAATTGTAGGTTTATGAATTTGAACCATCTTTGCTCTTATAGGCAATTGCAACTCAAACTTAGGATATCAAAATGATTTCTAAAAACCATGCTTAATGATTGCTAACTTACCATACAAGATATTGCTGAATATGGTGTTCACTCCAGTAGCCACTTTGTAGTGACACCTGAATGATTTATCCCAACTAACAGTCTGAGGAATTGCCAACACTTCAAATTGTTTTCTTACATGGGGGCAAAACTTCCTTCACTGTCTTACTTGATAAAATCAACTCTGAGGTCACTGCAACTCAGAGTAAGTTAGTAAAGTTTCAACAATTGGCTATTTATTAACAAGACTCAATCATGTGGGTATTGCTGGCAAGCAGCTAGCAGACATAAATTAATACTATGCTGCTCTGTGGTTGCTTGATAGTGGCTACAAGTACTTAGGAACACATTTATTTTGTCAGCAGGATCAGCTGAAAGGTTCCTCTTCCTGATCCCAACTGACCCATGCATTCCTCCAGCAGGGTTAAATGCCCTCCAGCCCATTTGTTGCCTGGTGGAGGCAAAAGTCAAATATTAGAGAGCGGCCTAGTCTGCAGATCCAGTAGACTGAGTATTTAGGAACACATGTTAAAACATACATCATTTATCATTTGTTTTCCTACGATTTATGTCCTCTGGCTATAATGAATAAGTAAAAAACAGTTATGAATCCTCATATCATGTGATATGCAAGAAAGCTCTTTACATTGGATAAACTGTTGACATTTTCTCTTCTGATCTCTTTGGCTTTACATGTCTCTGAAATTTCTTTGAATGCTATACTCAGGAGCATGTGTGCCTTTGACTGGTGCACATCATGATGACTTAGCTCCCCCTCTCTACTTCAGCTCATACCCCCATTATTTATTAAAGTTTAGCTGAGGTAGTTCACTGATCCAAATAGATCTTTTCCTTCGGGATTCATGACAATTTGTCAATTGCTAACTTTAGTAAATTGTAAACAAAGTAGTAGTTAAAGATAGAAATCAAGGTAACGTGAATAGTGATGTAATTAAAGGGCAGAATGTTGGGATCATTAAGTTGGGAGCAAGAAAAGGAGAATGTCAGAAGGCATACAAGACAATGCAGTGTCACATTATAGAATGGCCTACTGTAATGATACATAGCCCACCCACAACTGCTGTGGCAGCAGCAGAAGCACAGGCATCATGTCATAGAGGAAATGCATGCAACCAAAGATATATATATATATATATATGGCTTACTATTAGAAATTCGAAGTGAACTCCATCTACTGTATTGTTGTCAAACATGGAAATTCGAAAACGGTAATACCAAAGACCAAAAGCCAACCTAGGAACGGGTTTTAACATGGGTCGAGATAGGGGAGAGGTTTGTAGTTTGGCAATAACACTGAACACCTATCTCGACCCATGTTAAAACCTGTTCCTAGGTTGGCTTTTGGTCTTCGATATTACCTTTTTCAAACTTCCGTGCACGACAACAGTTCAGTCGACGGAGTTCGCTTCAAAATTCTAGTGGTAAACCATATTTATATATATATATATATATATATATATATATATCTACAGAGAGAGAGAGACTTGACATATACAGACAGATAGATATATAAACTTATGAATGCAAGATGTAAAAGTAGTCAGTATCACTGTGCAGTTGTCTCCCCAGCATCTGTGGCATTGTGCAGGAGTCTAGTGAATGTCTGACACTGTAGCAATATCCCTAGAAAGCAGTGCTAGGCTTCCTGATTGCATAATGTTTAGCCCAACTGGTCAAATTTAAATGGCATACATTCTTTATATTAAAGGTACATGTTTACAGTGAAGCAAAAAAAAAAATTAAGGCTGGTGTATATTGCACTCTCAACCTTGTCTGCCATAGTGGTGCATAATCCAACTTAAAGCTTCATGGTATAGGACACATTCTTAAGGAAATTCAGATATTGTATTCTTCCTTGTATTCCCCAATAGTCTTTAATCATTTCTGATTAACACGGCTGGAGTACCATTGTGGTCTTCCAGTAGTTGCAGACATTAGGACCTCAACAACAGAATGTAAATGCTTGCCCAACAAGCAACATAGTTGATAGTGGCAGGCATCCACAAATGTTTTGCTTCTTTTTAGCTCCCAGCACAGAGATTACCAACACACAAGAACTCCAGTAGATAGTCAGGGGCAAGTTGATGTACTTTAGAAGACCATGTGCCATACATATACTTACATAGTGTAAAGATGTCCTCAAAGTACATCAGTAAGGGGCATATTGGAAGCAAGTCTGTCAACTCTGCAAAAGCCTTGGATATTTCCATTTGTGTAAGAAATAATAGGGCTACTAAACATTTGGCACTGACCTTCAAGTGGACAATATAGCTGTATTGTTTGGCAATGCCATGCCACCGCACCTTCTGCCATACACTTTGAGAACAATGGAAGATCCAGCCTTTAGGCTGTGACAACCGAAGGTTTGCTCTTACACTGAATATGGTTGCACATTCAAAGTCGGACATGACATATGCAGGTTCATCACTGAGATTATGCTCATGCACAAACTCCAGCAGCATGGTCCACATTATATAATAGGTGTGCAGTGTCTTGTAACTCATCCACACATATTCTAATGAAAACACTTAGAGTAGCTGTCTATTTTTAATATACCACATATGGTATGCTGTTGGCATATGATATGCCCCTTCTTCACAAATGTGACATCCACCATCCACTGTCCTCCCTAGCTTAGACGGAACATGCTGTCCACAGCTGTAAGTAACAGCACTTTCACAACAGAGTCTCCATAACAGGTGTATCTCTTGATGAGGAAAACTTCTTTAAGTAGCCATTACTCAGGATCAGTATCAAGCCCTTCTCGTGGTAGATCATGTGTACAAGAGCTCATCCCACATGGAATGCTGTGCACTAGATTACTGTCCACAGTATTACAGAAATCTTTCATAACCCTGCATGGTGGATCCCTACTGCATGTAAATCTCATAAGGAGTTTCTCAGCCACTACATGCATTAACACCTCCATCGCATTTAGGAGGTGCTATTAACTTGTTGAGCATAGTATTGTTATTGTTACAGCTCTTCACAATTTCACCTCCTTTTGTTGTACATATAAATAAACCTCTTTTTGCAGTAGTTTCCTGCCCCTTTGATTATGCAGATAACTGTACATCTCTCCTATTGTCCCAGGTGGGTGTCTTTGATCTGCTTTGAAAATTACAGTCTCAACAAAGTCCTTCTCATCCATGGCATTTGATGACATTTCCAAATTCACGGTAAGGTTTTTGACTGTCCAGCTGCAGGCTAAGAAGCACTTGGGCAAAAACATCCTCATTTCTAACATGTATGTATGTATGTGCTATCCATTTGTCCGGTCATGGCAGTGGAGGCATCATATAATTATTATTATGCTAGACATGGTGCTTCAGTGCAGTTTACACCTGTCAATGTTCATTAATATTGCATTCTGCAAACCTTCATGCTGTGCTATTCGATCTTTTGGTAGCAGAGTTTGCGTTAACTCATCCACTTTTGGTATTTCCTTTTCAATATCCTTTGTTCTTGAGGTACTGTTTTGAACTTTCACTTGTTTGGCTCTTGGTACTGT
Source organism: Protopterus annectens (assembly GCF_019279795.1). NCBI lineage: Eukaryota > Metazoa > Chordata > Ceratodontiformes > Protopteridae > Protopterus > Protopterus annectens. The sequence continues at coordinate 1,223,462,355 of NC_056745.1, forward strand.
TTTTTTTCTTTCTCTCTCTGTCTCTCATTTAGGCTCCTCTATTCAATCTTTGATTCTATCTCCCTTTCACTAGCTACACTCTTTAATTTTATCTCTGCTCTGCTATTCACTCTTTAGCTGTATTGGCTCTTCTAGTCTGCCTCCTATTTCACTCTTAGAGTCTATCTCCTTTTATACTTTTCACTGTTCTCAGCCTGCTACAACCTTCTGATCGTATGTTTTACTTTTGCTATTCAGGCATTTCATCTTTCTATCCTTCCATTCCTTCTGACTTTGCTCTTCTTGCATTCATATTTATGGTATTTCCTCTACTTTTACATTCCCTGCCCACCAGTGATTCAAGAATTATAGGAATATATGATAAACTAATACACAGATTAAAGTAGAATAAGCTGGTATATGAAAAATAAGGCAATTGACTATTGCAAAGTAAACATAACGGTATACAGAATACACGGAAAACAATCTATACAAGACTACACTGAAATATATTGTTCTTATTTATCAGTTTAATCAGTACCATATTTCATGCAAAATGTGTTGAGAAAATAATGAAAGGATTGGGGAATATTATTCACAAAATTTGTTAAGAAAGGAGAAGACTGAAGTAGAAGGTAGAAAGGAGGAGATATGGAAAGATGAGGGACAGGAAAACATAGAAAGGGGAGAAATTGAGCAGATGGAGAGGAAGGAGGCAATGGGGTGAAGTGGATGTAAGGATTAAGAGGAGAAGGGAGTACAGAGTGAAAGCATTTGGAGTTAGACTATTCAGAATGATCAATTATAAAAGAAGATAATTTTAAGATATAAAAAGGAAAGGGGTCATTAAGTTAGGAGACCACTCTTATTAAAAAGACAGGATAATTTGGCTTCAGTTTGAAGCCATTTCTAAAAATGCATGAAGAAAGTATTATGGTCTGCAACTTGGTTTACTAGATTCCAGAATTGCTTTATATTGCATTGTTTTAGCTTTTACTGGTACAGTAAGAGGACAGCTTTAATTATGGTTCTCATTGTTTTCAGCTAGATTTTTTAATAATAATAAATTTGTCTTATGTCACTTTATTGGGAAACACCTTCCATTTTTTACACGCTAAATCCTTCAGTTTAAGAAGTCCTGAGAGCTTCTTTGCAACCCAGTGATTAGGCCTTGCTTTAAGAAGTCTGGAAAGAAATGAGAAATACTCTTGAGCATCTCAGTGGAAAATCTGATTACAGAGACTGGAAGAAGTAGCCGTCTACATATGGGAAGGCAGAAGAAAAATATGTAACACTGTAAAATAGCTTTGTGCACAGTAATGCACGTAATGTGTATGTGTCATTTATAAACAATTCTGAAGGCCCTCTGCAAAAAGTAACTGGTGGACAGAATTTCAAGTAATAAAAATAACCTTCCTTTGGAGGCTGGAATGAGAGGAAAGCCAAACAGCACAGACTCAAAGCTGGGCATAGCCAGGTATTTTCAAATTGTACTCCAAGGTCCCACACTGCTGCCCTCACCCCCCCTCCCCCTCGCCATTAATGGTTACCCACCCTGCAGTTATTATTCTAAGAGACACTACCACTGTTCTCTAATCTTCCTGCTCTTAAGTGAGTTTATTTACAGGAAATGTCCTTGATGTCCTGTTCAAAAGTCCTTGATCACTTAAATGTCATGATTCCCTTACCATGAATTCCAAGTTTCGAGATTTTCACTGTACTACAAAACAGAAATAAAAATCTCTTCAAGATGCATGGGCATAGCTGTACAACTAATATCTGATTGCAACACAGCCCTAGGAACCTTATCTTTTCTTAAGCAAAACGTGATTTTGTTAATGTATCCTATTCACTTAAGAAAAAAAAAAAAAACTTGCTAATATGCTTTAATAAACTTAATACACCAAACATATTACGGTTTCTCTTTTTGACTGTCAGCTGCAAACATTAGAGTTTCTTACTTCTTATTGATCAAAAAATGCATAGTGTGTTCTATTAAGTTTTTAAATAAATTAAGCTAAAATTCAAAAACTACAACTGATATTGATTTTATCCAGCCGGGAGTAAGTCTTCACAAATTGAAGGCAGGGGAAAAATTATTTAAAATTGTGACAAGCTGTTTGTTATTAATGTAACAAGCAACTTAATCTGCTTTGGTTGTGCAGAGGGATAAATTCCCTAACTACAGCCCAGTTAACATAGGAGGATAGATGTATTCATCATGGTGGAGGGTGCTCATTGGTGATGTAATCAACAAGTGTGAGGGACTGGGAAAAGGAAAGAGAAGGTGCGTAGGGCATATAAACAGATGTCCGAGCTCCCAGGACACTTTTAAGATCATTGACCAACCCCAACAACACCAGAGTAAGTCTGAGGGAAGAGGAAGTTGGCTGTTAAACCCAGTGTGGACGTGGGGCACTGGGGAAGGCTGCTAAAAATGAGGTCCAAAGGGACCAAAAAAAAATGTTACAAGCAGCTTTGCTATAATTAAATCACCACACACAGCACTTCAGCCATAACTACAAATGTACTATCAGCATTCATAAATGCCAGTCCTGCATTCCCACACCACTGGCACCTCCTAACACCTCCCCAATAGCTTCCACCCAGGGCTGCCCACATAAACCTGCCCTAGTTACAGAACTTCTCTGTAGAAAAGTAGCCAACCTCCCATAGCTGGCCTTAGGCACAGACCAATTAGACGGCTGCCTAGGGCACCTCTGTAGCTGGGGTGCTTTTCCAGTAAATTGGAAGGGACACAGACATCACAGTCAGAGTGATATAGCATATCCAATAATGAATTCATGTTTATCTTCAGTACCTGAGTTTAAAGAACAGAACCTGAAATGAGCATGTAAGATGAACAAACTTGCAAATATGAATAATGAGGTACTAAAGACAAGTGAACCACTGACCTGTACCTATATTTAACGTAATCAGTTCAGCCCTCCAGATCACTGCAGCCAATTTAAAAAAAAATGATCATGTGTGACATGTCCCTTCTAGCTTACCATCAGATCCCCTTTCAACAGACTGACATATGCTGCTCACTGCTGCCCTTCCTCACTTTTAATTCCATAAAAGAAGTTTAAATCAGTCATGTAAGTCAGTCTTCACACCCCTTCCCCAAAAGTGATCAGAACAGGAAGCGAAATAAGTGAGGCATGAAAAGGCTACAGCAACAACATTATCATTTAGAATAAACCTGTTAAATAATGGGGACCGGGTAAGACAGTGGCCTGCATATGTGTGAAACTGTTCTCTTTAGCACTAGTAGCAGCCAGAAATGGACAGAAAGCTTTCTTAATATGCAAACTGCACACACATTTCAACAAACTTTTCATTAGTTTTGCTACCCCCCATTACAAATATATTATAGGGTACATAGTATATTCTTGCCAGTGTCCTTAATTCAAAAGCCAAGTCCTGCATCAATTGAAGCACCAAGTAAGGACCAACTCCAGGCATTATCATCTAAGCCGTTATGCTTGGTGAAAATGTCAGCCAAAAGCCAAGCGGCTGCCTCATATGTCCACAAAAGACACATTTTTGAGGCAAGCACTGGCTGTAATTAGACCTCTACTGAACTGGCTTTGACTTTGCCATGTTTGTGAAATTTTAAATACTGTACAAAGATAGCAAATACACACACGCACACACACATAACAAACACAAATAAACCCATATATCTAATGGATTGTAACAGTTCAGAACAAAACAACAACAGGTTATGGTTACTACAAGACATCATTACATGCCTTACGAAACAGATGCACCTCTAAGGACACCCATATGGTACTTAAATCCGGGGAGATAATGACTTTCACTGGAATGTCATCTCATACATAAAAGAATTCCTACTTGACATGTCATGCTAGGTTTGGGAAACCAACAGTAGCCCATTTTCATGTTAAAAAAGTGGGTGAACAGGATTACAGGGTGCAAGCACTTCTTTTAAATAGGCAAGGCTCATACAAAATAAGTAGCATGGATTGTCAGGCCCTCATCAAAGACTAAAAGAACCCTTTTAAAGAAAAATTTACCCAGTCTTGGCCTATGTCACTTTGGGTACAGACGTTGTAGACCACCTATGTCACTGTTTAACATATTGGCAATTATGTCCTTCATAAATTTACAGATTATACTTTTGAGGCTAATAGGCCTATGTAGTTGCTGAGGTCTATCATGGAGCCACCTCTATATAATGGAACTACTATGAACATTTTCAACACTTCAGGGATATAACCACAGACAGACTTAAAGTGAAGAGATTTAAGACAGGGTTGGCTAAGTGGTACTTGATACTTACTGGCCAACCCTTGAGGATATTATTAGGTCCCATAGAGTTACTATTGATGGCACTGGGCTGTGCAACTATAACTTAATCCAGAGTTATTTGGGAAGGGATGGAATGATTTGCACTGAGGGGGGTTCTAGAAGGATAGGGATCATGAAAGTAACTCTGAATTTGTCTGCAAGTATATCAGAAGTAGCTTCAAGAGCATAGTGGACCCCCCCCCCCAGAAATACACTTTGTTCACTAATGGGCACCATTTGCAAGCTTCCTAATAAAACTAAAGAAGACCTTGTGGTCATCTTTAGGATTGGCAGTGACCTTGAGTTCATACCTGGACTTGTAGTCCTTGATGGTGTGCTTCAGGTACTTACTTATTTAAATACTGTATGGCTGGGGTATGGAACTGTTACAGGTAATCGGACATTTCTTCTTTTTGTTGTAAAGCTTTTTTATGGAATCACATGAGCTTATTTTTGAATTTACCATAACTCTTATGGTAGATGAGAATGGACTGCTTGATGCATCTGTCCATAAAGGAACAGAGTTCAGAGGAGTATGCAATGACGTTTGGTACTGGGATATTAGGAGAGTTACACCATTTAGAGCTGTTAAAATGGTATGTAAATAACAGGAAGTCTATTTTTAATTTAGCACAATCACAAAATACTGTTCTTTTTCTGGCGTGTTTTAAGGGAGAAGGTTATTGTTAGGTTGTTGGACCTTGAGGTAATGACATTAGAGGTAGCAGCGGGAGGGGTTAAGCTGCTAAGTAAGGTCAAGGTCAAGAAGACTATCACCGCACTGGGAAATGAAGGGAACTATCTTTAATAAAACCAAGTTATTGTGAGCATGCATGTTGCTAGTTGTATTTGTCTTTTTATTATGGTTTAGTTAACTCTTTAATTTTTGAGCATTTTCAGAAGGTGTGTTCCCACAATACCAGCTGTTTTGGGCTATTTTTTGCTCTTTATATGTACAACCATACATCTTCAAAATGATTCAACATTTTTTAATTTAATTTTCAGGAAGCATTGCTGGCATAATTACCTATAAAATGCAAATGAGCTGGGTTCCTACCCTCAAACGAGCAACTACATCTTAAATGTTAAATAAAAAAAAATCAAATAATAACATCATTTTGTGCCTCGCATATACAATGAATAAAAAAAATCACTTTTAAACAGAAACATATATTGGTTTCAGGGATGAAATCATACCAACATTATATATTAATATTTTTGACAGCTTTTGTTTATTTTACTTAGAAGAGAACTGAAAACTATGCATTTGTTCTCAACTAGTTGTTTTGTAAACACTGCATTTAAACAATTTACAAAGACCATTGTCTGAATAACAATATCTGCCTACTGTTTCAGGAGATTCTTATGAAATTTGTTTTAGACAAGACCTTTTATAATCCCACATACATTTTGGTTTCCACAGCCTAAGAGCTTTTGGGGAAACAGATAATAGAATCTTAAATACTTGCATGCTTCTCAGAGCAAGTAAAATATACACATTTTGCTGTACCATATAAAAATGGCAAAAATATAATTTTTTCCCTAGAAAACAACATTCTTTTTAGTTTGTACATCAGAAGGATATACAGGTTCTTCAGGGAAGCTGTTTCAATTGTTCATAACCTGTTTTGTAAACAAATATTTCCTTGTAGCTCCCCAAGCAGTCCATCTTATACCCTCAAGCAATATCTTCTTGTACTCTTAAAACTCTTTTCTTAAAATATACAATCCAAAAGTTAAAGAAGTCACACAGACAAACCATTCAGTAAAAACTGCAAGAAAGGCTCAGCCAAGCTAGAGTTTTCACTGTGTAGTACCTTAAAACTCCTGTAGTGAAGGCCCTAGGGATCTATGCAAATGACATACCAGTGTTTCCGCTACATGGCTTCCAAATCCCCATGACTTTTTACATTTCAAGTCTTTATAGGTACATTCAGGCCAGTAATAGACAGCTCTTACTAGCTGTAGACATGCATGCTTCAGACTCTTCTGGCTTCAACACTATAGTAAAAGCGAATTGTTTGGCTATACTTAAAAATGTAAAGCTTAAACTCAAGCCTGATATCTATAAAATTAGGGTGCCTGCAAATATCCCAAATAACATCCAAACCAATGGGTAAAAAGGTAACACAAACTATTCAGTAAAAACTGCAATAAAAACCCAGCCAAGCTAGAGTCTTCACTGTGTAATACCTTAAACCTCCTGCAGTGGAGACCCCCACTCTGTCCTGCAAAGTGACATCATTTCTACATTTGTATACACAAGCTGATCCTTTTAGTCACTACCCAAAGTTTGTGACCACAGATGACAATGGGGCAAAGACTGACTATAAAATGACAGGTGCATCCTATGATTCAGTTCCCACTCTACTACTGTCCAGTAGAGTGTAGTATTGCTGGCACTGTACCCATATAACATAATTCTTCCAATTTCCTCCAATCTGCTGGTCAGTCTCCAAATCCCCCCTACTGTCACTCATGAACAAGACCATAAGATACTTAAACTCCTCCACTTTAGCTAGCAGTTTCCCTTTCAATCTACAGACAGCAAGCAATTTACTCTTTTCTGAGATAGAGCCATGTCTATGGAGGTGCTGAGTTTTATTCTATTTGTTTTATACCCAACAATGAACTTTCGCAAAGATAACAAGCACTACAGGACAAGAAGAAAACATCTTCCGCAAGTAGCAAAGATGTAGCACTTACATCTCTAAACTGGATACTCTGTAAACCTCAGGTGCACCCTAATATCCTGCGATACGACAATAACAAACTGAAAGAAAAATTAGACTTGCCTTTAGCAGATTCCTTCATCTACCTCAAATGTATTTAACTTAATGCCAGCAATGGGGGCAAAACTTTCACTTAGCAAACAGAGGGATCAGCCAGCAAACAACAGTGGCCCGAGATACCATACTATTGTCTTGCCTTGTAATAGACATTTAGGGATATGTAGTCATGTCTTATCCAGGTTTACAAAACACACAGGCACCATACTGGCAGAATCCCACAATCTTTTCAATATCTTAGCAATAACAAAGAAAGAAAGAATCTTCTGTTTCACTACCAGAGCAAACTCTACACTGATTATCCTAATTAGAAGCTCAATTATCAGACAAAGTCTGCTTTACAGATCCCTGATATAGGTCTTCCAAGGAGCCTGAGAAGTGTGTCATCCATCTATAAATTGAACATACCCTTCTGCCCATGTTCTGAAAATGTGAACCACCAGTAGAATTTGCAGTCCAGAGTTACTCTCCTTACCTTTCATGTAACACTGAAAAGATATATTATCCAAGACACCCCTATAATATACAGCACATTCAGCATGTCTGACAGGATCTTATAAGCTCCCACAGTCTTTCCTAGTGGAACTATTTAAACATTGCAATGATCTAAGTTACAGTTATGGACCTAATCCCACCAGCTGCTTCAGGAACTGATGCCTCAAGGGAAAGCATGTGAATAGGCTCAGAAATTTCTCCAAGTTCTCCTTCCACTTCTTGATAATGTCACCATTTGAGGAAGGCATTTCTTTACCCTTGCTGTGAACAACCTTGACAATGTAATCTCTCCGAATCATTGCATGGTTTACACCTCAAAGTCATTCTCCATGACCTCACCAAATCCCTCCCACAGCAGGCCTTACTTGACCAACTGCCACAGTTGCTGATTTCCTTGCTAGCCATTAGTTATCAGTCACATCAACGTGTTAAAATAGTGCTTGCTGCTTTTCATTTATTACATGTATATAATATCTGTGTGGGACTTTTTATATGGGCCTCTATGGAAAACTGGCATACATTCAGCTGTACAACCCAGTTACCAACATATCACTAAAATTATTTTATTCTCCAAATAATAAACACAGTAAGCACAGAACTATTGAAAATATACCACTGAATCTTATTTCTAGACAGAAAAATTAAACCTATATTATACAGAAATTGTGGCAATAAGACATATAGTTATGATAAGTATACAAAAAATGCTTATCGCGAATAACAGTGTTCTTCAAAAATACTGAGTCAAAGGTTGATCTAATAATTTTGCTGTATACTGTTTGAATTACAAGACCATCTATAGGTTTCAGTTTTTAAACTTAATTATAACAGGAAGTCTACTGAAGACAGCTGCTAAAAATTCAGATAAGTTATGAAAAAAAAAATCTAGTCTTCCATTTTTCTGGTCTCCTTTCTCACATGGACATTCTGTATAGAGAAGCAGGTTACATGTTTGCTTGGCTCCATGATCACCTATGAGAAATGACACATGAAATAGTCACTTGGGTTACATGACCCGCATTGCTCCGCATATCTGGTAGTACCTTGTAAACGTTATGTTTGTCAAGTCATATCATGTGTACAATGTAGCATACCTTTAAGAAATTAAAGTTATTATGGGCTGTGATTGATAGACATGCCGCGGTGGTGCAGCGGTAGCATTGTTGCCTGACAGCAAGAGGTTCTCCTGTTCGATTCCCGGCTGGAGTGCAGGGAGTGCCTTCTGTGTGGAGTCTGCATGTCCTCCCCACGGTTGGGTGGGCGTTCGAAAGATTTGCGTAAATGGGCGTGCCTTAGCTGAAGGTTGAATGTTGAGCTGGCACCTTGGTGTTCGTGAAAATCAACTGCCAATCATTAGCAGACCGGAGTTCCGCTGTGGTGACCCCTAACCAGGAAAAGCCAAAAGACAACAACAACACGGGCTGTGATTGATATGACAGGATGGGCTTCAGTTACCTGTGTGTAAAACCTCAGTGGAGCAACATTTCTTTCTCTATATCTTGTGTGTTCTACAGGCCTTAATTCTCAGTCTGACATGCTGTTACTGCCTCTATCCTAGCAATACAGAAAAAGAGTCTGAAGACGGAGAATAAGTATCAAGAAGACATATGGAGGGGTTGGTAACAAAACTGGAGTAGTTTACGACTCCTTTAAGAGTCATATCTGGTGACAAAAGAACTGCTAAACTGGAAGAAAAAAAGACATTGTCCTAATGGAGAAAGGATTTTCATAGACATGTAAAGTATCTTCTACTTAGCTGAAAGTGTCCAAGGATGTATTAGACTCAAAATGTCTGGAAGCTGGTACCTGGGCAATATGCGATGGCTTATATAAAATGCATGCCACAGAACACTTACTGGCAATGTATCTTAACAGTTCCTGTAAGAACTGTACTCAGGTGTCCCTCTGTCTACTTTAAGTACGTAGAAGCTGTGCTGCAAACCCATCTTCAGCACTATATTTACTGTATGAAGGTTCAACACATAGCTGTGATACTAGAACTTCTTGAGAAAAGCAGTGCAAATGTTTTTAGTCCCTTTAGTTTTATATATAGGTCAGGCATATTTTATCAACCAGAGGAGCAGCTGTGAATAGTAATTAATAAAGAGACGAAGGATTTTATCAGGGAAAGGAAGAGGGCAAGGGTCAAGTGGGATAATTTGATCCTTCCAATAGAACAAGATGGTTTAGGATTACATGATTTGAAGGGATATTTTAGAGCTACACAGTTAAGGCTCATATACATAAAAGCAGAAAGCTGCAATTCAAAGTGGAAAGGGGTGATGATGAAATGGAAGAAATTCAAGAAATAAAGAGAGAGTGGGATTTGGTATGCAGATCTTAAACCATACAGAATATTATATTTATAAGGTATTAGAAAATTATCTAAGAACTAAGCCAAGGCGAGAATGGAGAAAGGAGATTCTGCCAATAGGGATGACTTCAAGTAGGGGGTACAGAGAACAGGCAAGAGAGGGCTGGAATTTACTGGATGAAACTGGGAAAAGAACCAAGGGATTGTGGCAAATGATTATTGAGGGAAAGGAAACAGAATGGGTAGAGGCCAAGAAGACATCTGGATCTCAGGCTAGAAACTGCCCTTCCTATCAGGGACTGATATCAGCATATAAGCAAATATAATAGGATAGCAGACTCCTAAATGAAAGACCTACTCTGGGTGAGTTTTTAGATGAATCTAGAAAAGAAGCTGCTAATAAAAAAGAGACAATTAGTAGGGTATATAAATTATTGCATAATAACTACAGGAATCAATCGCTGGATATTAGAAAAGATTGAGAAGAATGACTGGATAAGCAATTTACAATGAAATAATGGAAGGATACATATATATATATATATATATATATATATATATATATATATATATATGTGTGTGTGTGTGTGTGTGTGTGTGTGTGTGTAGACTCACTTTATAATCTTGAAATACTGAAATCTCGAATTTCAGTATCTCGAGACTATACAGCCGAACATTCACAACATCAAAACCCCAAAAGCGCAAAATTCAAAATCGTGACTTTCAAATACAGCCTCCACCACACAAACATACATACACCTTCCTCCCCACACAATGGCAAACCAACAAAACACACACAAACCCTACATATAAGAGGGGGGGAAGGCCCCCTACACCCCCCCATGTGGGAGGCAGCACCCCCCCCACACCCCCACTACTTATATATACTAATTCTGAGGTTGCACTAAAAAGACAAAGACACTAAATCCACCACTACATACTCTATATTCCCCTTGCACAAACAAACACACCACATACATACAAACACCACCACTCTCAACACTTACACACTCACACTCTTACCTACCTACCCTAAACTACACCTAAAACTTCCCAACACACTCACATACACTCAAATTCCTACCCAAAACCCTTAAAAAAACAGCACTTATCTGAATCTCCACATACATCCACACAATGGCACGCACCCCATATCCCACAGCACACCGCACATTACAAACACAGCAAATCCCACATACCGTGCCACCACAACCGCAAATTCGACACTTTGAATTCAAGCAAGTGCAGTTTCACTCAACTACACTTTCGGCATATTCGTCTCGAGATACTGAAATTCGAGATTTCAGTATTTCGAGATAATAAAGTGCTTCTATACATATATATATATATATATATATATATATATATATATATATATATATATATGTAGCTCCCAAATATGCAACAAAGTCTAGAAAACTTAAGATTTTTGCTTGGAAGCATTTGCATTGGTATTTTTATACGTAAGCAAACCCCAAATAATTTTTCCTCAGGTAGATTGCAAATGTTGGAGGTGTGATGTGGAAGAAAGAGGTAACTGGGAACATATGTTTTGGGAGAGTAATAAGTTTTCAGACTTTACAAAATCCATACAGAGTACTTTGTCAGAAATATTGGGTGAGTAAATGGGTATACCTAAGGAAATTATTTATTTATTTAGTGAGATGGTATATAGAATTTTAAATTCAAAGACATAGTAAGTTATTCTTTATTTTAATTCTGGTGCTGCCAAAAAAAGCAATTACTACAAAATGTAAATCAAAGTCTAAACCAACTGTATTTGAAGTAGTGAATACTGTAACAGAAATAAAGGGACTGGAAATGGGATCTTTAGAAAAGGGTAGGAGCAAACTACATAGAAAAAAATGGAAATTGTTGGAACAATACATGCAGAATAATGTTTTAGAGGAGTTGTGAGGTTTAAGGGAAGGCAGGAATTGAGCAATTTTATGTAATGCTGGATTGATGATAATTGTATAAAAGCATGTATGTGATGTATCCACCATCATAATCACAAAAAAAAAAATTGCCAGACAATTAGAGAGGTTATATTCATAAAATTGCCTGTGATTTTTTTTTGGGAATGCAAGCATGTCCTCTTTGAGATGATCCGGGATAACCACTGGACAAAATATTATACCATATTTATCAAAACAAGGGGTTAAGTAGTTGGCTCCATGATACAAAGAGATGAAGCCCTAACTAGGATTTAGATGATCCAGATTTGATTAGTAGCTTAGGTATTGGTTGAGCCCAAAAGGAGTGTGTGTGTGTGTATGTGTGTGTGTGTGTGTGTGTGTGGGGTCAGTAGTGTGTCTGACTTCTCCCAAGGGGAGGATGATGAACTAGAGTAGCCTACAGTTGTCTGTTCCTAAAAGAGAACAGGAGTACAGGAGACTGGCAACTGCAAGGCAAGCATTTGGGTGGGGATCTCATAAGGTGTAGATCATCACAGAGTGGGGAAATTCACCATACAGTGCCCTACTGCACATCTGTATGGAGTGTGCATGTCTTGGGAGGTACAGCCATTACCACCGTGCATTCCAGCTAACTGACCATAGTATGACAGTCCTTTCACATGTCCATTCCACGCCATCACTGCAGGGCACCAGTAGCAGCACCAACTAAGAAGTTCATTCTCCCTTGAGAAATGGACCCACCCAAATAAGATTCACACCAGGAGATGATGTAATAGTAGTCACCCCAGGGTAAGGGAGCAAGAATAGGACACTGGGGGACCTAAAGACAGTGATGACACAATCCCATTGCCAAACACACATGCTAATCTGCATGCATCACCAATCAGCTTAGCATTCACAAAAGTCCAACTTTGAAATGACTGGTTTCTCCACGTGTTCTCCTTTTCTTTACCTAAAAAGGAAGCTGCTAGATGAGGACTGATGGTTCCAGTGGGAAGGAGAATTCAGTAACGTAGAAAGTGCATAATATATTCCAGTTGCTTTTGAGAGACAAATAATACTGAAAGCCTTGCAACACACAGTTGGGGGGGGGGTATTCAGCCTTAAATGTGGCTGTTCATAGGCTGTATATCAATGGGAAAACAGTCTTTTCAAGGTGAGGAGTTAGTGAAAATGTTTATTAGATCTAAGAGCCAGTTAACAAATAAATAAATGAATTAAAAAAAACAAAACTAAGTAAAAATATACCTTTTAAATGTGCAGGAAGCTGCCTTCGAATCCTTGCATGTGATATAACTTTCGAGCAATATTTAGAGAAAATAAGAGAGAAATGAATCGCAGGAGTTAGAACTGGTTTCCCGACACACACTGTGCAATGTAATACGTGGGTGAGGCAAAGAAAAAAAGCTGCTCCTTTGAATTAATGCTTAGGTGTCTAAATGAAAAGCTACAAGGCTAAGCTCCAGAAAAGAACATTTAGAAGATAACTGTATAAGAGACAGCAGACAATGCAAACTAAAGTCCCATCAGAGGAGAGCATGTATGTTATGTCACAAAGCCAGCTACAGACTGTCTCAGTTATTCTGAGCAATGTTTACAGCACAGACCTACTGCTGAATTACAGCTAGGAATTAAGGGAAGAGGGGCAGCAAAGTGGCTCAGAGGTAAGATCCTTACCTCAAAGTTCCAGGGTCTGGGTTCAGTAATGATTTATGGTCAGTATTTGTGAGGAGCTTTGCAAGATGTAATTGTGCTAGTGTGGGTTTTCTCTGTGCATATTAATTTCCTCCCACTTCCAAAAAAACTGATTGGCTGTACTAAACTGTCCATATACATGTTGTATTTAATCACATCTTTGTGACCTGGTCTAAAACAGAGTAGGTCTCTTATCCAGTTAACAAAAATAATCAAATGAGGTGTTTTTCAACAAACTGCTCAAAGTCCTGGGTGAGGAAAGGCTAGGAGTGAGGTGAGGCAACAGCCAAAACCTTCAATATCTGGAGACCTAGCACTGTTTTATAGCTAAGTTTAATATGAAGTCATGGAAAATCATATAAAGAGGGAAACTAGACCCAAAATACAAACACTCCTCTTCTTCTTCTCAAAGATAAAAAACAACTCTGACCCAACAAATTATTGTCACTGGATAGATTCCAAATCAATAAAGTGAAGCAACAGAATAAAATCACTTGTTTTTATTCACACTCTAGTGCCTCAGTATTTCCACCTTCAAGGAATGACAAAATCATAAAAAATACATTCATTTTTATATAACAATCAATTAACCAAACACACCCAATAATTAAACCATGTTTGTTTCTTAAAGCAAACATTTCCAGTTCAGTTCATTATTCAAACAATTGGGCATCAAAGTCTTATACTTGAAAATATAAATACTTTCTTTATATAACAGTTTTTGTTTTAGTATATTTATATCACCTCCTACTTTTTTTCACAATTTCTAAAACTGTGCCTTCCAACAAAGTCACATCACCATTTTGCACCCTATTAAAATGGGAAGCAACTATTTTGTCGTCCTTCCCATTTTTTATATCTCTCATGTGCTCCATGAATCTGATGCGAAATTCACGTTTTGTCTCCCCTATGTAATAAAAAGGACATGGACATTTCAATGCATAAACCGCTCCCCTACTCCTACATGAATAAATGTCATTAGGTACAAACTTAACCCCATTTATATTATTAAAAGTGTTTCTAACATTAGTACACACACTACATCTCTTGCAACAAAAGGTTCCCTTATTTGAGAATACCCTTGGAACATTTACCTTTGGCATACAGAATCTACCATGTACCACCATGTCTCTTATATTTCTCCCCCTTTTTTTGTATGAAAACAAGGGTTTACTAGTCAATACACTAGCCAAAGATCTAGCTTCTAATAAATATTTCCAATTGTATTCTATTAAACCTCTCACTTCATTACTCTTAATGTTGTAAACAAATACATAATATATTGCATTATTTACCATTCCATTTTGTTCAAAACTCAAATTACGGGGTTTACCTATCCTACTAAATCTCGGTACCTCCCCATGGTTCTCCAGTTCACCCCAAATCCTATTCAAGGCTTGTTTCATAATTTCCGGATCATAACCCCTCTGTAAAAACATTTGAGTCGTTTGATCCATCTCATCTCCAAGCCACTTTCTACCGCTACATAATCTGAAGACACGTACTAACTCTCCATAGGGTAGAGCTTTTAAAACATGCGGTGGATGGCAACTCGTAACATGTAAATATTGATTGCCATCAACAAACTTCCTATGGATGTTAGAAGTAATCACACCCCCTTCCTTTCCTTCTAAAATAAGATCCAAATATACTACTTTATTACCTCTTTGTAGTCCATCAAATGAGAGACCAAAGGGATTTTTATGCATATCTGATATCAACTCATCCACTTCATCCTTCCCTCCTTCACATACAAATATCAAATCATCTATAAAACGAAACTAAATTGACATACTTTCTCATAAAAGTCAAATTAAATAAAAACTTCTTCTCAAAGAAAGACATAAAAAGATTTGCATACATAGGGGCAAATGCTGCCCCCAGTGCAGTACCTTGCTTTTGTCTATACATAATATCATTAAAGTAAAAATAATTATTTTTTAAACAAAAATCTACCAAATTCCTCACAAAACTAGAGAAGGGGGTGTCTCCCATGTGAAATGAAATGGCTGCCAATCCGTCCTCATGCTTAATAGATGTGTCCAAACTTTTGACATCAATTACCAACCAATAATTCTCCGGTTTCTAAAATATAGGGGATATCTTCCTTAAAAATTCAACACTGTCCTTAGTATAAACTGGGGATTTTAGTACAAACAGTACTTTATTGAATCTATCCAGTGACAATAATTTGTTGGGTCAGAGTTGTTTTTTATCTTAGACCCAAAATACAGTAGTGAAAGAGTGAGAAAAGCTTGCAGCTGGTGCTAAAGAAAAGGCCCAAACTATCACTAAACCTGATCATGTCACTTGTGTGAGAACATCTTACTAATGTAAAAAGGTTAAGAGAAAGACAAGTGTAATGGCAAGTCTATATCAGAATACAGAAAAGGTTTTGGAAGCAGAAGGAATGTTCAAGTTATTGCATCTAGAGAATTGTGGGTATTGCCAATTATGTGGCAACATTCAGCTTACCAATAGAATCCACTGTACTGCATTGAAAACATTAACAAAGCAACTAGTCTTGTAGCTAAAAAAAAAAGCAGGAAATCAGTGCAGCTACCCAAAACACATAAAAAATTCATTCAAGCTTACAGCTGTTACCATACCAGTGACAAGCTACCAAACTAGAAAATAAATAAATAGCAAATGTACTTGCATGCAGTACAGTACATGGCAAAACTGAATTTGAAAACGTTGACTTTTTTGTTAAATATGTGCTTAAGAAATACAGAAATGCAATTATATCAGCCACAGTATGAACTCACCAGTATACTGAGAAGGCATACCAACATTTACAGCAACTGGCAAGCACAGTACATGCCAAAATAACTTTGCTTACTTTATCAGGACAGAGAGATTACATTTAAGAGTTTTGCAATAAACAAGGATGTAATCAGATGGACCTATCTATCTATTAGCAACTGCTCGCACACATCTTCTATCTACCCTTCTCTATGGCTCTCTTATATTTACTAACCTTCGAAAATCTGACCTCAGTAATCTTGAATCATGCTACCAAAAGATTGCAAAATTTGCCTCTAATCTCCCACACAGATCCTACCATTGCTTGGCTCTTGTAACATTAAACTGGCTTGAGCTTCCCAACCTTCTATCTCTCAATCAACTATCCTTAGCCCACAAAATAATCTACCATCCCAACTGCCCTGCAATCTCCTCTTTAGTTCAATCTAATGCTAATAGTAGATCCCTCAGATCTTCCATTAAACTCTTACTAAAAGTATCCAACTCCCATAACCAGCATGGCGACTCCCTCTACTCACACAGAATAGCCAAAATCTGAAACATGCTTCTAGACTTAATAACAAAAAGTCCAGCACATTACCAGTTCAAACCACTCCTAAAGGAACACCTTACTAGTCACTGGCTATGCTCATGCCACTCCCCAGGTTAATTCTATTTCCCACTCTTTTATTTTTTACCTTTTTTTCTCAAACTACCTCCTAATCTCTTTTTGCAAACTTTATTTTAGTTTTAGTTTGCTCACTCAATACTGTAATTGTGCAGTTCACTGACTGAATTATATGTTCTGCTACTTGGTTCTTACTGCTACTGCCTTTGTACAGTTATATTGTTTGTACTATTTTTTTTACTGCTTATTGGTTGTGTTGCACTACTGTCAAATTTTTCTTCCTTGGTCTCCTCTAGTCAACATGATTTTGTATTGCTCTGTTTCTTGACATTGTAAAGTAATTCTTGTACTAATATATTGCTGGTACTATGCTTTTTGTTTTATATGTTGTTTTGTATTTTTACGGAGCTTTTCTCCCCGGGTCTCTGCTGAAAATGGGCCTCTGGCCCAGTCAGCCATACCCGGTTAACAAATGTAATAATATCTATCTATCTATATACATATATACATATATCTATCTATCTATCTATATATATATATATATATATATATATATATATATATATATATATATATATATTGCCTGCAGTTCAGCTAATTGATAATAGTGAAATCATGGTAAAGTGAGGATTGGGAGATTTGCTCTTTCCTCACTGTAGTGTGATCTCAGAGTTGGTATATATAATTAGCGGGGGGGGGTGTAGTGGGCGCAGCCCCCCCACAAGAGCAAATTCGCTGAAGTGCATTTTCGATGTAGATGCAGTTCAGCGAATTCATTTTTCACGGACATAATACAGACCTGTTCAAAACATAATAATTGTGTTGTAGGCTTAGTTCTAATCGAGATCTGTCATCAATCAAGGCCAGAAAAAGTCTGGTAAGTGTCACACAGAATTCCCTACTGAGAAATTATCCTTGGCTACAGCAAGAGACTAAATGTAAACTGTGTATACTTCTAACTCTTTTTTTCATTGTTACCCAGGTGCAAGTGACAATATTACTAATGTACAAAACTGTGTAATTGTAATATTTTAGTATCAGTTTAGCTCACAATGCCCTATGAATGAATATTAGGCATTAATACATTTAGTTTCACAAATGCTTCTAACCAAAAACAACACTCCCTTAGTGGGTTACCTTCAGTAAAAAAGTGTGCCTTGTACATTCCGTACCGAACTGCAAACATTCCAAGGATCTTGGATGGTGTTATTGGATAATAGAACATAGTGTTCCTCTTGCTTTTACCCTGAAATAAAACACAGCTGTTACAATAATAACACACAACCAATGTGTCTGCCATTAATGAGGGAGGAGAAAGTAATTCTGAAAATTATTTTTCTCTCTATTTTTGCACAGATTTATCCTGTTATTCTCTCAAAATGCTTATTTTGTGTCTTTCAGTACAGGGCAGTTTGTAATATATGGGCATCACATCTTCTTGTCCACTCCAACTTGCCACCATCTCTCTGAGTTCTGACCTCCACCAGAGTCCAGCAGAGATGGATTTGTCACAGTCCCACCCACCACGATAGGTACACCCATCCTCCCTCCAAGCACAATCAGATGCCTGAACTTGCCTGTTGTCAGGACTTTATTTTTTGTGTCACTGGGCTGGCTACAATACATTAAATCTTAAAGACTTAAATTCAAATAAGTCTGCCAAACAGAATAAACCATACAAAAATAAAATGTCAGCAAGAAATGCATTCTTCAAAGCATGATTTGAAGCACGACCTCCAGTAGAAAAACAGTCTGAAGTTCCTGCTAGGCAGATACAATGAAGCACAGGGTTAAAAAAAATGAAATCTTTCCAGCAGGATATCCTTAAAACAGGACAGTGTCAAAGATTAAATGTAAAACAGTATAACAGGCTGTTCTTTCACTAAGCAGATGTTAAAAATCCTATTGAAGGGTACTGCAGAATGCAATCAAAAAGTGCAGATCTGATGCATGCTTTGATGATCTTTCCATTCTCCAAGGTGTTAATAAGGCTACAACTACAATGCAAACCCTATTCTAGAAGGTAGAATGTGACAAATTACTGAAATGCAACGCCAAAACACAGTTCACTGAATTTGCTTCATCAGATTCATTCAGTGTTTAAAAAAGCCCCATAAATGGCTGTGTCAAAACACACACTGGCAATGTTGGTACCTGTGCCATTGCTAGCAGACTTGGGCTGCTAGTACTGGAGGAGATATTAAGCAACTAATGGCCAATTCTCCTGTCTATGGGAAACCAGGAGTTTTACAGGCTAGCAACCGATTTAGGGAAGTGACACTACATCCTGCTGTCACTGCATGTCACGTCTCCATAGCTAACTATTCTTACAGACTGACACTATGCGACTTTTCTTGCCTCCCTGTCTGCTGCTCCACATTTGGTCATCAGTCCCAGGTTCTTAAGAATTAAGCTATAAGTTGGCTTCCAAAGAAGTCAAGGAGCTTGTCCAGTGAAGGCATATGTTCAGGACTGCCAGAAAGGAGATATAGGAGGGTGGAAAAGGGTGTGTGGATAAGTTGCAGAGCCCACTGTGTGCCAGACAGAGAACAGCAGGTTGAAAAAAGCCCTATAACAGAGATGCAACCTAATCCAAGATGCTGCAGCCTCAGACTGAGAGAGGAATTTTCCCCAAAATCCAGGATCAGGAGGTCCTTCTCACTCATAAGTTTTTTCTAAAAATACAGTTCAGCAGAACAGATCTGATGAATTGTGTTTCTCCCCACTGTGTTTTGACAGTTCACCCAGTGCATAAAAGGAAAGCCAGGTTTGTGGGGAATACTTTATGAAGATCTATAGAGTGATGACCAAATAGGGAGCAGCAAACAGGAAGACAGGAACAATCACGAAGGGGCAGCCAGTCAACATCCCTACCCATGTTGGAGTGATACGCACATTATAATAAGAAAGAAGGGGCAGTCTTTTTTCCTGCGAAGAACACTGACCTCTTCCAAATGTCTTTTCATGTTATTCTGATTACAGTTTTGTGTGTTTATAAATAATAATAATAATACACATTATTATTATTATTATTATTATTATTGGTATTATTATTATAGGGTAGACATGCAAATAACCTAACTACAAGAGAAGAGTAATACAGGCACATTGCATTGTAACATGGCACTGGGAAGGTGGAGATGCCACAAACACAGAAAAAAAAAATATTAAAGTAAATATAACCAAGCAAATGTTAACTCACCTTTGGTCCCTGGAACAGCAGATCTGTTAAGTCATAACCATCAAGGTGTACTGTGGGCAGCTTGGCTTTAGTTAAGGCAGCAATGGTGGGCAACAGGTCTAAGGTGCTAGCCAGTTCATGGGTCACTCCTACATACACATAATTTAGAGATTCAATTAATATCTTGCATATTAAAGCCAAACTCTTGTAAATGTTATTCTACCACTGAGGTTATTACCTCAAATCTATAAAATATATTGTTAAAAGTCACACTGTGAATCTGTATTCATAGAAGGATCTTGGTATATGGCATACTGCATAAATATCACTTTGTTCCCTGAGGGAAAAAGTCTGCTGTTTCTTAAGAAAAGTAAACAGAAAATAAATATTTTTACACTATTACTAACATTTTCAGTCCAACATTCTGCCATTAACAAATGTATTGATTACATTTCTGCAGAAAGGAAAATGTCCCCTGTCGTGACTATCACCTGGGGAGGACATAATTTACTAGCTAGACTGAATGTTAATCTTATTGTTATTTCTTATTTGGTGAACAAGAAATGCAGTTAAATTTCTAAGCAATTACTAGCTTTAATCAGTACTACAATGTCTTCTAGACCAGACCAGTAAGAAAGCCCATGCAACCATGTCATGCTACAAATTAATAAAATCTAAATAAATAAACAAGTGACCTAAAATTTCAGAGTTTTAAATGAATAACTGTCCTGAAACTGTAGTAGGTGTCTGTGCTCATGATTTTCTGGTAACATGGGTTTCATAATAACTGGTGAGCACGTTTCTCTTTAAAAAAAAAAAAAAAAGAAAAAAAAAACAAGATTATGCTTTTCTCCTTTTTTTCTGCAGATTCATAACAGGAAAGCCACATTTTGAAATTCTCTGCTTGAATTTCTCTGACCTGAGAAGTTGCATTTTGAAAAAAAGAATGGCTTTCAACCCCAGCGGTACAGAGGCAAGGCAGTCATCTATGCCACCAGCATCCCGAGTTTGGGAAATGACTTGGGCGGCTGGTTGGGTTGGCCACAGGAATAAGATGAAGTGATTGACAGCATCTCCCTTCCTGACAGTGAGGGTTGAAGGAGACTGATGCCTGGGGAAAAGTCTGACAGAGACCACAAGCCTTGCAGGACATCTTGGTTAACAAGGCAATGGTGACAGTGGCCTAACATTACTGCACTAGCCACTCGCACAGCAAGGAACTGTCAGACGTTGCCATGGGAATGACAGCTCCTCGAGCCACACTTGCAACTTCCATAGGATCCCTCATTCCTTGAGCTTAATGAAGAGTCAACAGTCAATTTCCTGAGGAGTTAGATAGCTCACATTGCAAAGGATGATGTCTGAGATACCCCATGAGGAACAACGGCATTATCTAGAGGTGGATAAACATGGGATGAGGGAGTACAGACACAGGTTTTATGGATGGGGGAATCAGCTTAAAAAATGAAATATAAAAAGAATGGCTCCCCAAAACCATAAGTCAGTGTCTTCTAATCTTCTGTTGACAGTTTTTTTCCCAAAAACTTCTACACAAAACTGTCTGAAGGAAAGTAGCAAAGAAGGAAGGAAAATACCTCCTTTTATGAGCTTATGCAGATTAATATTCAGTCCTGTAATCAACTGGTACATGAATGTGTTTTACTCTGTGCATGTGTGTGTGCACGCATGTGTAAGGTGTGTATAGACCAATATACACACATATGCATATAAATTACACACGTATGCACGTGTGTGTAATAATACTTTATGAAGCAGTGATTATCCTCAAAAACGTATAGATTGTTATATGGTATTTCATACAAAGGAACCTCTATATAACAAACTCATTTAAGTAAGGGTTTTACACACAAGCCTTACTGATATAAGTAATTTAACTCTACACTGCCATACACAACAAATTTACAATGGAAATGCAAGGGAAACAAACTGCCCAAGTTTTAAGACTTCACACCACAATACAAACAGTAGTCAGAGGCAAAGTGCGGCTCTAATCAACCAACAACTTTAAAAACTTAATAAGAAACACTTCTAAACATGCTAAAATATGAACTAGCATCACCACTAAGCACCCTTTTCAATCATAGCCTAACCACAGGGCTTGCTCCTGCAGAATGAAGAACAGATACAGTTATTTTTCTCCACAAAGATGGCCTAGAAACAGACCTGGGGAATTAAAGACCTATAAGCCTGACCAGCCTCATCTGTAAGGCCATGGAACTGATCATTATGGATCTCATAAATAAAGACATACTTGACCTCCTAACCCTGGACCCTACCCAGTTCGGCTTCATGAAGGGCAGATCCTGCCTGTTAAACCTTCTGGGTTTCTTTGAATGTGTGACCATGGCCACTGATGCGGGCAAATCTGTGCACAGCATACCTCAACATGGCAAAGGATTTCAACACAATCCCACATTCAGGCATTACTGAAAAACTTACTAAACTGAATGTAAACCCCTTCATTGTAAGATGGGTTGCCAACTGGCTCACAAACCAGATGTACACTATCAAAGTGGGTGACTCCACATCAACCAGCAGACTTGTTACCAGCGGGGTGTCACAGGGGTCAGTGCTGAGCCCCCTACTGTTTGGTATATACTTCTCAGAAGTTCAGGTCAAAACTAAAGGATTGTGGCTGACCAAGGTGGCTGACCAAGGTTGCAGACAACTGCAAACTAGGTGCAATCATTGAATCCCCAAATTATGTCAGTATACTCCAGGATGGTCTCACACAGACCAACAATTGGTGTATTAGTCGTGGTCTCAAACTGAATGCAAAGAAATGCATCATAATTCCCTTTGGCACAAGCAATATCCCTTCACACTATCAAATCAATAACAATACCCTAAGTACCCATGAAATGGTAAGGGACCTGGGATCACAGGTTGACCACAACCTTAATTTCGACCACCACATGTCTACCATTGTAAGGAAACCTTTCCATGTAGCTTGCGTGATTAGTAAAGGCATCACCTTGACAGCAAAAGAAGTTATAACCTCCCTATACTCGGCACTTATCTGGCTCATAATTGAGTATAACACCCCATTCAGTATGTACCATACTAAGCATCTACAGCAATTAGAGACCTCAGAGGTTTCTAACAAAGACAATTAAGGGCCTCCAGCATGTGCCTTACATGGACCGACTAAAATCCCTGTCACTATACTTCATAACGTATAGACTTCTTAGGGGAGACTTATGCCTGGCCTACAGTGCAACCCAAGACCCAAACCTAATGAACTTATTGGATATCCGTAAATCAAATGAGTCTATGTCTACTTGTCCTAGGGACTTAAATATAGCCTGTGACTTAAATAGGACATGCTGGTGGGACAGATTTATCTCGCAGCAACTGCCACGTCTTTGGAACAGGCTACCAATTTATGTGAAACAGAGCACCTCTATGACACTGTTCAAGAGGAACCTGGATGAGTGAATGGGGCACCATAAATTCTTACCGGGGATTGCACCCACAACCTTCCTGGACATGGACAGTCATCACTAAATGCAATCTTGGGTACTGACTAGTACCTCTACGGTATTAAATTGGGTTGAAATGGCTAGGCTTAAAATGACCTCCAGGTCAATAGGCTAGTAATCTCCTATGATTATAAATAAATTATTTTTGGTAATTAATTGGGGTGAAGATACTTGTTAACCTCACTACGTTGTACAGAGAAGTAATACATTTATATATTTAAATTTTTTTCAAACTTTTTTTATTTGTATTTTGTTGTTTTAAAGTATTAATATCACTTTTTTTGGTATTTCTTTGATCTGTTTCTTTAAGTTTTGAATTTTTATAAGAGAAAATAAAGTGGGTATCTCACTGTGTTTAGTACATTTGTATATTTACAAACTTAATACTTAAAAGTGATATTTTACATAAAATATTTTAGTGGCTTATTAAGGATGAAGATTGTTGTTTGGCTTGTGTTGCGTGGGCAAATAGTAATGTCGCACATTTATAAAAAAATGTCTGACATACTACCCATAAATAGAGTCATCTGGAGTTGAAGTATCAAAACATATACAGTGGCTTCCCAGTAATTGAAAACTCTGAAATACACTTCTGTGTATTTTCTGCAAAATGCTGATCACATGCTTGTGTAGTTTTAGATTTACTGACTCAGACACCACAGTGCACATAATGGGAAATCACCCTTAAAATGGAAAATCACCCCTACAGTACTGTCCCAAGATCAATGGCTTCACTGTGATAACGACCAGTAGTTCATCCAATGGTCAACAGAGGCACCATCACATTAACACCCTTTAATGCTCCCAAGACCATCAAAGTGCAGCTATAACATAATAATATTGTTATGTTAAACAAACGCTAATCAAATCAATGGTACTCATCAAAATGTGACAGTTAACATTTCCCTCAAACCAAGTGTAAGCTTATATATACATAATAGGTGTATTCTAAACACTGATATTTTAAATAAGATGCTTCTGATGATTCTTTCAGAATGAAGAGAATTTCTTGTTTCACTATGCTTTACGGGCAAATAATAATTGGTTTATTTAAAAAACATACTTCTTAATAGTGATTCTTTAAACAAAATAATTTGTTGAGTCATATGACGACAGCTGCTTGGCTGTCTAACTACATGAGAAAGTAATACATGTGTATATTAATAAATGCAATACCTAATAAAGCTATTTTAAATAAAATAATTTTTGCAATTCATTTAGGGTGATGATGTTTGTACTATGTGCTGCCACTTTTTTGTAACATGTAGTAAATTGGGGCAGTTAAAACTCCACAATAATTATAACAAATAACAATCAGGTCTCTGATCATAACCATTTGTTATACAAATCAGATTTAAAAAATTAACCTCTCAAGCTTCATTCAAGAGGTGACTTTCTTGAACGTATTCAACAAACAATAACAACATGTATGTGAACATTTACATTCAGACAACACCATAAACGCAATTTCCATTCAGTGATGAAAGCACAACAACTTGAAAGATGCAATTCCAGAAACTGTTAAGTAGATGACTTAAGAAATTACTTTCAAATAACTTTAAATTCCCTCCAAGCTCTTCTCACACTCAAGAATCAGATATCTCTGCAGTTACTGAGACATGGTTTAAAGAAGCAGAGAGTACCCAGGAAGTGTAAGGTTTCAGTGCCTTGAATAATTTTAGACCATTAGCTGCACATTCAAGGATTTACGGGTAGAGGTGTCTTAATTTACATCAATGACAAGCATGCTTCTGGGTTGGTCAAACAGGATGATGCACTGGAGTTCCTCAAGTGCAGATCACCAGAGATAGAATCCTGTACTATATCCTAGCCAGCTATAGGTCACCCTCCATGTCCCAAGAAGTTCGCAATGCATACTTGGACCTACTGGAGACACTTATCATCTAACCTAACACCCTACTCATGGGAGACTTTAATTACCCCTCTATAGACCTGGAATCCTAAATGGCTTCAAACCTGCAGGCACAGAGATTCCTGGAATTTGTAAGTACAAACACCCTTGACCAAATTATGAAAACACCCACTAGAGGCTCCAGCATACTGGAGGTATAAAAATGATGGCATGAGAATGGAGGACAGAGACAGTTATCCCCCATTATAAGGAAGGACCTTCAACAGATCCCGATTTGTGCATTGAATATCAGTGTTTGGATATTGTTTTGATACTGGAAACTACACACCTGTTTGACTAGTCTTAATTGCAAAGCCATGGAAAGAATTATCATGGAAATTATTAACAAGGACATAGGAGACCTCCAGACAATGGATCTATCCCAGTTTGTCTTTATCAAAGGAAGGATGTGCTTTCTGAACCTGGTGGACTTCTTTGAAAAGGTCACTAAGGCAATGGATGAAGGGAAAGTAGTGCATACTGCCTACCTGGATCTGGCTAAAGGATTTGATACAATATCCTAGTCAGTGATTGTCAACAAACTTACGGAACAAGGCATAAATCCCTTTAAAACACAGGGAAGATAAGGCTATTATGGATAGAGTATCTGTCTTCATTTTTGATTTGTTCATTTCACACTACATTACTGAGAAACTGTTTAATTATTTTAATGTTGAGTTTCCGATTATTCCTATAATTTACGGCTTACCAAAAGTTCATAAAGACATGCATTGTCCTCCCATGAGACCTAGTGTTTCTAGCAGAGGATGGGCTACTGAAGCCCTATCTATATATGTTGAGAAGTGCCTACATCCTGTATTGGAAGGATGTGATACAGTATTAAAAGACACAAAAATCTTTCTTAAATCCTTGTATGAAATAATGAAAAATATTAAGAGCGAATTCATCTTTGTTACCATGGATATAGCGTCACTATTTACGGTGATTCCCAATAACTGGGGGATTGAGAGGATTCGTGACTTGCTCACCACTAAAAATGTGTATAGTAATATTAAAACTGAACTGATCTGCAGTCTATTGGAAATTATTCTAGACAACAATATATTCATTTTTAATGAATGGGTGTATTTACAGAAGGTTGGCGTAGCTATGGGCACAGCATGTGCCAATAGCTACGCCAACTTAACATTGCTTTCTTGGGAGACTATTTTTTTGTCAGAGGGTAGTGACTTTTATAATGAGGTTCTATGGTACACACGTTTTGTCTACGATGTTTTTTTGCTATGGGAAGGCAATATTGATAGGTTGGAATTATTTGTGAACTATCTACATAGTACAGCTGACTTTTTAAGGTTCACCTTTCAATATTCAGATAAAGAAATATATTTTCTTGATGTCAAAGTATGCAAAAATTCATTACAAGAAATAGTTACTGGTCTATATAGGAAACCCACACATAAGAACAGTATACTACATAAAAGTAGTATGCACCCCACCCACATTTATTGGAATGTAATTAAAGGGCAATTTATGAGGATGAGCAGACTCCACAATACAGATGAGGGCCTACAAGAAGCAGTTACCTTACTGGAAAATGACTTTAAGAAGAGAGGCTATAATAAAAAGGAAATAGATGACAGTTCTGTAAAAATGTATGAAGGACGTACAAATAGAGGGACCCCATATTATTCAGATAAAGCTCAAAATGCATTGTCAAATGAGAATAATATGAGCAAAGTCAGGTTTCCAATAACTTACTCGAGTGACATCAGAAGATTCTGTGGGATCTTTGAAAAGAATTGGGGTATCCTGACTACTATAAATGAACTGTAGGGGGCGATAGACAATAAACCTAGTTTTTCCTTCAAGAATAAAAAGTCACTAAAGAGGTAGTTATGCTACAAAGTAAATTCCATAAGAAATAACAGAATGGTCTCCCAAAGAATTGGAACTTTCCCATGTAGAAGGTGCACGGCATGCAACTATGTATACAGTAAATCTACTCTTCAACACCAGACTCGTAGATTTTAAGTAAATATAGATTTTTATGCTGATTGTAGAACTAGACATCTGCTATATTTCAGTTTCTGTACAGTCTGTCATGCCTTCTATATAAGTAAAACTGATAGGCTATTCAAAGAATGTATACAAGAACATCTGAGGGACATTAATAATAAGAAAGAAACTAGTGCCTTGGCCAAACAAGTGCAGTCTGCAGGTCCATCACATATTTTTAATTTTCTGGCCCTAGAGGTTGTGCAACCAAATATTAGAGGTGGGGATATGAGCAACATTGTAGAAGAAGAGGAGCAGAAATGGATCATGTTATTGAAGGCAGATAGCTACCCTGGGTTAAATAGTGCAGTGTCACTAAAACCTTTTTTGAAAGCAAGACCGCTTAAGCATTGAAACAAACATATTTTTATCAGTATATTTGGAACTAACTCATGCTGTTGTTATGTAGGACTGTTTTAAATTACTGTTGTTTTAAAAAAAAAATGTTGTACTTATTTTATGATGTTATTAATGAGAAGCTACATGATTGGATATGGTATGATTTAAATATAGAGAGATTATATGTGTTAGTCAGAGTCTGAGAAGCAATTTGTTATTTATCGCAAAAGCGCTTACTTCATTAAACTTTTACTATTTTACTATTCTTGATATCAGCCGTGGTCAGTTCGCTCTATTCTTTTTATGTTCTATGTTTTGAGGTGAATACCGATTGATTATCCAGTCAAAGAACCTTTTCTGCAACTTTACATGGGCAAGTAGTCTGTTGATAATAAACCGATACAGTGAGAGTACATGAGCAAGGAGTTTTAAGGGGCAATATGCAACTAAGTGTCTAAGAACTGTGAAAAGGGGGCTGAGAGATGAATTCATATATCTTTCTTGAAACATATTTAGAGGCATTTTGCAATGGTAGTCTGAAAGTTACATTATACTTCATTTATTGGAGGTAGTACATGACTTCTCTTTTTTAATTTCTCCAAATCTTTTGGGTTTCTAATACCATGACGGAAATGGACCCCCATTCCTAAGTCAAAGCATGATAAAAGTTCATGAAATTAGTAATTGCTTGGGCATTACAGTATATCTCCAGCATACATCTCTATTGAGTTGGCATTACATAAGTTAAAATCATACATATTTCTCTAGAATAGTGACATTTTTCATCATCAGAAAAAGGCTACCACCAAAACTCCCTGTACTGACCATGGCAATATGGTCAGTTCAAATTTAATATAATGCATTTTAAGTCCTTAAGGGCAGAAGGACATTCCTGGGTTTATTCTATACCCAATTGTCCAAGTATAAATGCATGAATGCTTTATTAAGGGTTGATAAACAGTAACTGAGAAATTGACTCATGCACAACTGGTTTGCAAGCTTTTGTCAACCATACTGCATTATATCTTAGGTTTGGCTAAATGACATCGCTTCAGGGTGTTGAATATAGATATATGGCTTATGTGCAGATAGTCCGTTGAAGTTTAAATCTTCTTCTGTTTTCGCAACACACTTTCAAGAAACAGTTGGCCAACAGTTGTGCAAGATTGCACAATCGTTGGGGTTGGGGAATATGCCCATTCCCATTGGACTGTGCAATCTCAAAGTAGTAATAAATAATTAGTAGGGAGTATGGGGGTGCAGGTGGTAGGCTTGCCTCCCTATAAAAGCATTGTTTTAAAACATTCACGGTCCAAAGAATAACCTCAGAGAATGTAAAGAAGAGTGTTGAAATT
This sequence comes from Protopterus annectens, assembly GCF_019279795.1. Classification (NCBI taxonomy): domain Eukaryota; kingdom Metazoa; phylum Chordata; order Ceratodontiformes; family Protopteridae; genus Protopterus; species Protopterus annectens. The sequence continues at coordinate 1,223,491,542 of NC_056745.1, forward strand.
AGTGACATCAACATTTCATTGATACAATGATTACCACTATATCTATCTATATATATATATATATGTGTGTGTGTGTGTGAGTGTGTGTATGTATACACACACACACACACACACACACACACACACACACACACACACACACACACACACACATTTTTTAAGCGTTTTTTTTAAACAGTGGCCTTTTCTGTCACTGGAATGATGTACTCCAATAAAGACATGTATGCAATGACACAAATTACATTAATATAAAAGCTGTATACATCTTTTACTTGAAATCACAAGTAGATTTTTTTAGTAAAGGGCCATAATATAATTTCCTGAAAAATGTTCATTCATTTTCTGAGATATAGTCCAATGCAGGTGGGTAGCATAATTAAATATAGAAGCTATTATGCTGCTCATTTTTGTGTCATTTGTTTCACAACACACACACACACACACACACATATATATCTATCTATATATATATATATATATATATATATATGTATATATATATATATATATATATATAGATATATATAAATATATATGTATATATATGTATATATATATATATATATATATATATATATATATATGTATATATATGTATATATATATATATATATATATATCTTTGACTGAAAAAGTCAGTAAATATTAGAATCACATCTTTAATGTGTTGCTACAGCATTAAAACTAAAATAATTGTTTCTCAGAAAAAAGTGATATTGCTGTCATTTTAAATATTACAGCAAAAAAACATGTTTTTAAAAGTTAAGACTGATATCCATTTATCTGAGAGTGTTGCGTCCCTGCTTTCAGGGATATAACCTCACATAACGTGTTACAGAAGTGACTTGTCCTGAAAACTTAAATGCAGTACTGAGATACTGGCCTTCTTGAAAATGGTCACTAATAAAGCCAGTAAATCTTCCTGTGAAATGGGGACATTCCAATGTGTGTAGCATCAAGAAACAACAGGAACTGTGGGGAAAGCCAGTCTTGATGTCAATCAGGCAGAAGAATAAACCTGATCAGGTCCTAAGTAATGCAAGGGGTGTGGTTGTGGTGATTGAGGCAAGATGACCATTGTCCAATAATTAATTATATCACTGTGTAAACTATCATTCCTCGAATCCCACTAGAACAGACATCTGGAACTGCAAGAGTGCTCAGTTCAATTAGTGGCAAATCCAATGATAAATACTATTGAAGGGAGGCAGGAAGTAAAAGCAAAAGTTATGTATTTACCATCAAAACAGGTCCATGTTGTCTGCTGCCATCCTTTCTCAATGAACAGGGTTACCGGATATGACTAGGATCCAACTTTGGCCACTCTCAGACTCCAAGACCTAGGCTCTTCCCCTTATCCATAATCCCCTGTAGTTAGCAAATTACCTCAGATCGAGTGTGCCCACACCCTATAATAAAATTGAGACACTATCATCATAAGAAAAGCACATTACAGATGAAGCAATAATTCCTTACCCAGGGCTTGAAGAGTACACAAACAAGTCACTGGAACAATTATTGTGGTCACTCCAGAAACCAAGGAAAGTTATAGCTGGAAGGGGAAAATAGGAGGGAGGATGAGCAAGGATGGAAGCAGACAACATGGAGCTATCATTAAGTAAATAACTTTTGTATCAGATGTCTCTTACATCCATTCCTCAATGGATGGGAAAGAGTCCCCAGCTACCATAAATCTTGGGAGTTCTCAAAGAAGGATATTCCAGAGGACAACCAAACTAAAGGATGCTCTAGACCTAGACTGTAAATCTAACTTGTAGTGAGATATAAAGGTATGGACATTCGACCAATTATTTGCAGCACAAATGTCATAAACTGGAACTCTGGAGAAAAAAGCGGTGGAGGTAGCAACTGACCTAGTAGAATCAGGCTTAGGAAATCCATTCAAGGACGATCTCTTCTCCTTGTAGACAACGGAAATACATTCAGGTAGCCAGCAAGAAATAACTAGCTTAGATACTCCCTTACCCAATTTTGCCAAAGAAAATTATGGAAAGAACTGGTCGGTCTTTCTGAAATTCTTGTACAATGCAAGTAAAATGTGAGCTGATGCATGTCCAGAAGGTGTAATGTGGAAAGAAAACAAGGAGGTTTATAGACTGTATGAGTGATGATTCAGAAGCCACCTTAGGGAGAAAGGATGGGCTTGCTCTCAAAGTGACTCTAACCATGTGGAAAACCAATTAAGGTACTTTACAAAAAAGAGCATGGAACTCTGATACTCTTCTTGCAGAAGTAACTGCTACCAAAAACAAAGTTTTCCAGAAAAGGTATTTCAAATCAACAGTAGTTGTAGGATTGAAAGGGGAGTCTTGTCAAAGCCTGTAGAAGGATGGTAATACCTCAAGATGGAACAAGATCTCTAAGGGTAGGGGGGTGCAGTAGAAAGGTGCATCTTAAAATGGCCTTAGACAATTTCAGTGAAGCAATGGGTGATTGATTTTCTCCAGTATGAAAACTGGAAATGCAGTCAACTGAACCTTGACAGCAAGTAACTAGAACCACTGTGAAAAAGAAAGGTCAAAAAATCCAAGATAGCCAAGACAGGAGCTGAAATGGGATTCAAATTTATAGTAGAAGCCCATATTGAAAATCTTTTCATTTAATTTTTTGAATCTTCCTTACTGATACTGAAAATTTTTGTGAGGAAGTCAGAATGTGTACAACTTGGGATGACAGCCTGGACTGTCTATCATTGGAAATTGAGAAACTATAAGGTTAACTTGAGGACTTCTATGTTTGGGTGAGGCTTTCTTGAAGGTGAGTCAGAAGATCTTGAGCAGGTCCAGCACCTACTGAGGGTGACTCAGATGAGAGCAGGGGAAGGGACACCACACTTGTCAAGGCCAGAAGGGAGCAGTGACAATCACTGTAGCCTTGCTCCAAGTTGCTTTCTGCAGACACTTTGGAATGAGAGGTGTGGTTAGATAGACATAAAGGAGAATGGGGGACCAAGTGTGGGTCACAGCATACCATGGGGATTCCCTCTCTTGGGGGATTAGGGTGAAGTACCTGCTGACTTTGGTGTTGGCAGGGAAAGCAAAGAGATCATAGCATGGTTGGCCCCAGTGGCTGAAAATCTAATCTGTCACTGCCAGACTGAGGGACCACTTATGAGGAAAGAGGATAGACCTGCTCAACCTGTCCGCCATTACACTGACTTTCCTGGTATGTGCACTGCTATCAGAAAGCATTGAGAAGACATTGCCCAACTACCAAACCCTCATGGCCTCTCAGCACAATAGGTAAGAACGTGTCCCTCCATGTTTGTTGATGTACCAGAATACTGACATATCTGTCCATATGAATAGAAATCATGCACTTGGGGAGGGAGTCCTGGAAGACCAGCAATGCTAGGAGGACTGCTGTCATCTCCAGAATATAGATATGAAGACTGCTTGGGCAGTCATTCACTGAAAATGCACCCTCCACCCCAGCTGAGACTCACTTCTGGTCACTGTGGCCTGGGGAGAGGGGAAAACAAAGGGTTGACCCTGAGAAACAATCAGAGATTCTAGCCACCAGTGAATATGAGTTTTGCAAATTTTCATGAGGGACACTAAAAAATTCATGGGTTGAAATCTCATTGACCACTGAACTCTAATGGTCCATTGGAGAAGCCTCATATGAAATTTGGTTAGGAGAACTAGGGTAACGGCAGATGCCATTGAGCTGAAAAGACACAAAATCAATCTTGCTGGAGTCTTCTGACAAAAGATTTCTGCTACTGTCTGTTGCTTAAGTATGGTAATCCTATATTCCAGCAGTCTGGCTATATGTAACTGTGTATTCAGATGAGCTTTAATGAATTCTGTTGCTTGAACAGGTTGAATATTGGACTTGCTATGCTGACAGTAATTCCTAGTTGTGAGCAAAGGTGGAGCAAGGAGTTCCTGGTTTGAAGAAGGACATTCCTGAAGTGGGTGGTTACAAGCCAGTCATCTAAGTATGCAAACACTTGGAACCCCAGTAGTCTAAGATAAGCTGTGATCACTGTCATGCACTTGGTAAATACCAAGGAGGCTGTGATGAAACCAAAGGGCAGGGTTTTGAACTGGAAGTGACTGGCTCCCAGATGATAAGTGGAGAAACCTAATGGAATGTCTGCCCATCTTTATGTGGTAGTAACAATCCTGGGAATACAAACATCATTCCTCAACAATGGCCATCCGGAATTTCATCTATTTCACATATTGGTTCAAGTGACTGAGGACCAAAATTGGCTTGAGGTCCCCATTCTTCTTTGGCATCAAAAAGAACCTTGAGTAAACTCTGTATCCTTGCTCATCTGGTGGGACCTCTTGGATGACTCACTTGTCCAGCAGCTTTTTTTTATTCCTAGTGCTGCTGACTTCCATTGACGGGGTGGTACATCAGGAAGTTTCCACAAGTAAGAGACTTGAGAGAGAAATGGAATAATGTAACCTATGGTTATGATCCTCTGTATCCAAATATCTGAGGTGATAGATGTCCAGGATATGAGGTGCAAAGATAAGCATCCCCCTAACCACCTCCAGACTGCAGCAGTTGGGCAACCATTCAGGAGCACTAGAAAGGCCTATAGAAGGATAGATCATTCCAAAAGCGTTGGCTCTTCAGACCACCTCTTCCGTGGGAGTGATGTCCATTATGATTATCTTCCCCTCTGCCACAAGGGGGGGGCTATATCCAGAAGCTTCAGGTGCACCACCTTAGGATTTGTGGAACCACAGTTTCTGTCCTCCATTCTGGTTTCTGGGAAGGTCCTCTAGGGAGTAGAAAACCATATTCCCATGGTAGGCAAGGGTTTGCCCTCCTGCTCACTTTTGGAGTGAGTCTCTTTCACTTTAAGTCCAAAAGGGTGGATCCATCATATGGAGCATTGATAAAGAATTTTGAAAGAGTTTCACAAAGTCACAGAGAAGCATCCATGCATGCCGTCTTACAGCTATGCTGGTGCCTGCTGCTCTTGAAATGTCATTTGCTGCATTTGAAATAAGGAGCACTAATACATTCAGCAAGTACTGAAGGGTAATCATTCACATGTCAACAGATTTATTCTTCTCTGCAGATAAGGACCCAGAGAGGGATTTGGATAGCTCCTTAGTCAAATCCCTCTGGAAGTATGTTACATGAACCATATATTTCGATGCCCTGACAGCAAAGGTTGCTGAAGCACATACCCACTTCCCAAACCTGTCCAACATCCTGGGCTTCCTGTTAGGGGGATGGACAATTAACCTCTCCTCAGCTAGCTCCTTCCTGTTGGGTGCCTTCACCACCATGGAATCCACTGTAGGACTCTTGTTCCAGAAGGGGTGATCTTTAGTGATGCCAAAATATTGTCCAGCTTTTGGGAGATAGGTTTGACTACATCTGTTTCCATCCATGCCTGCTTAATAACCAAATCCAACTCATCTATGGGAGGGACCACCTAGGAGGTAGAAGGGTCATACCAAAAGCCTCATGAATTGTTGATTCCTCCTGGGATGGGCCTTGGTGGACTCTCCTCCCTTTCTGCCTGAAAAGCTCCCAAAATCTCTCTAAAGGAAATGTCCTCAAGGGAGTGATCTGGGGGACCCCCCCCCCCTTCTTCAAAAGCAGTATCCTCCATTGAAGACTCTTGCAGAGAGTCAATGTGCCTCCTCTAGCGTGAATGTTTTTGGTAACCCTCACCAGTGGTATGGTCTGGGGAAGATTCCAAAGCCAATTGGGAGTCCACAATATAAACTGTCTCAAGACTTCAAGGGGCTGGCTGTCTTGATGTGATAGAATGTGGAATGCAATGACCCGAAGAGCTCAGTGGCGGCAGAGGCTTATCCAAGCTGGGAAGGGAAGTCTGCTCTCTAGACTTAGAGCACAATATCTCAAAGTTGCAATGCAGAAGCCGAAACAGGTCCAGAGACCCTCCCAGTAAGGTCCAAGGACTAACACAGGCTTGCCCCGAAGATCCACTCAGCTTTACTCAGAGCTCAACTCTGATACTGAGCTATCCAGAGTTAAAGCTCTGATGGGAAGGGACAGCTCCAAAAGTTTCAGAGTCAAGCTCAACCTCACAGTACCAAATGGATCACAGAAACAGTCAGATCTGATGAAGATCAAGTCTTCACATTTAACACAGATAAGCCACAGGAAGCACCCAGATAAAAAAAAAATGGAATCCAATGATTGAATTGGGGAAAGAGCTACAAGATGATGAAGATACAGTCCATGGCCTGAAACTCCAACAGGGGTCAGAGCCAGGAGAACCCCCAACTAGAACTGGGTCTTGAGGTACTTCTTCATCATTCTATCAAAGTCTGCCTGCCTCAGGCAGGCTCTTTGAGGACCACATCTGTCTTTAGAACAAAACAGTGGAAGGGGGTCTAGACATCCTGTGAAAGGTTCTTTCTTGGAGGAAAATTGATCTAAGCCTAGAAGAAAACAGCTCTGAGGAGATGTGCCAGAACAGGATGCGATGGTTTCTGTAGCTTCAGGACTAGGACAGCACAGCTTGACTGGTCCAGGGAATGTTTCTTTGTATCCTTGTGCCTTGCCTTGTCTTTGTCCCTAGGCTTGTCAGCATTATTCTTGCCTCTAGATTTCTCAACAGCATTCTTGGAATCAGGAAAAGATGAAGAAGAAGAGTGTAGGAGGGGAACTTCCAAATGTGGCAGGGAGGCATCCCTTAAGCACCAGTTTATTTATTCTCTCAGTCAAAGCCCTGGAACTGAAAGAAGTACAGATAGAGCACTGGTCATCCAAGTGCAAAGCCCTCAAACAATCCACACACAGTTCATGTGAGCATCAAGACTTTGAGGTTTTGTGGCCATAAGGCATACACTTCTTAAAACCAGATGTTTTTTCTGCCATTGTGCTAGAATAAACACTAATACAACAAAAACAGCACACACCTGTGACAACTATACTAACTATAACAACTATAGAAATAAAGTATAATGACAAGAATAACCCTGTAACCGAGCAGGGCAAAACCAGAATGTCAGTGAAAATCAAAGATGGTTCGAATGAAACCACAGGGATAGGTCAACTGATGTCAAAAGGTAAATGCAGAGAAACCTTTTGTTTGTTTGTTTTAGATGTAATACAAAAAGTGGAGTAAGGTATCTGAAGAAAAGGCCAGGTAAATTACTAAGAGTAGTTAACTGCAAGTATATCAAAAAGAACACTTAACTACCACCACAGCACTGAGCCAAAAAATCACATCCAATGTAAATGAGTGGCAAATGAGACTTGGAGAAATTTGCTAAATATGGGGAATTATGGTTAGGGAGAGGGGCCTAAACCCTGGATCCAAAGTCTGAGAGTGGGAAGTCAGATCCTAGTTGGATCAGGGGTAACGCCATCTGTTGAGGACCAGATGGAAGAGACAACATCAGCTCTAAAGACAGAAACAGGAAGATTTATTATTGTCAAAGAAAAAAATGGTGTGGAAGGCTGAGAAAATGATACAATTAAAAGGAGGCTTGGAGACATCACAAAAAGGCAACAACATTCATCTGGTAGGCCATGGTAATCCAAAAGAAGGAGACACATAGGAGTTGTAAGGTGGACAAAAAGTTTATTTTGAGGACAGTTGAGAATGGAAAAGGAATCATTGGCATGATTACTTTATGAATTCATTGAATGCATGTTCCTGCAGCAGAGATAAGTCAGGGGGCCAGCAAAATACAATTGGTCAGGCATGGGTGGAGACAAGTTCATAAGTTCTTACCCGGCCTGCAGTCTAGGGGACCATTGAGGAATCTAACCCAAATTCCTAGTTTCCCGAATGCATTTACTGGTTAAGAGATTTGCTCATGGTCACACAGTAGGCAAATGAGTCGTAATGAATCAAATCCTGTACCACAGGAACTACAGCTCACAGCCTTAACCATCTGTGCCAACTACCAGAAATTGCCTTAGATTGCCAAGTTGGGAACCAGGAGCCTGTCTAGGAAAGAAGTAGAGAATGAGCTCAGACGTCTCTCAGGAGATCGGATACAAGGACCAGGTGAATTACCTTGCATGTAGCTGAAAGTTGACAGTTGACAGTACTGCCTGGTGAGTTACCAGCACAACATTATAGTCTCTATTTCTATTTTATTCTATAAGACTGGGTTGACTTACATTAGGAAAGAGGAGAAAATTATAAATCCATCCCCTGTGCAGAAATGAAAGCTAGCATTTCTCCCACGATGACAAGAAGAACAGCCAGAAATAGACAGCATGACTTAAGAAAGGGAAGAAAATCTAAACTTCACCTCTGTTCTTCCTGTATAGATCTTGACAGTCTGATTTTCCATAAGATAATCTTTTGTAAAATCTTTATTCAGTACTATTATTTTAATCAAATAAAAAATATGGCTGGAGGTTTGTCCTACTATGTTACTGGGTTAAGGCAACAAAATGAAAATTAGTTATGTTGTGCTGATCCAAGATCAATGATCACGGTCTCCATGTACACTATGTATAATATTCTTAGGTCATACCTGAAAAAGATAAACCTATGGCTGGCTAGTGTACAAGGCATGCTAATACAGAGCTTTTGCACACCATGTTCAGATTTCTACACATCCACACCATCATGGTCTGAATCTAACAAGAAGTCTGCTGACAGGACTCCTCCAAATATATTCCCTTAATGGAGTCTTCCTCTATCCTTCTTCTTGAAATGGCTTAGCTAGCTTTGGATGCTTACTCTTATCTTCTCTCTTCCCTACTCACTGCCTCCACTGCCCATGCCTGCTAGTCAAACTGGAGTCAGCAGTGATGAAATTAGGGCAACAGCCTCTGTGCCCCCACTGAAGGAGTCTCAGTAAGTGTTTATTCACCAGGAGGCTGAATACTGCAAACTTAATAAGGAGAGGACATGGGTAGGTGTTCCAGATTGCTGCAATGAATGAAAAGGGATCTACAGGATGTGCAAAGCTCTTGACCATAGAGTGCAACTAGACGCACTATTTACCAAAGTGTCAATCTGAGGTAGACATAAGAAGTTTACATTCTGTGCAAGACAAGGTAGACCACAACAGTTCTCTGAATGTGGTATTTCCCTCCATTTATTTCAGGCACAGTGCACTGAACCTGCTTTCTGACCCCAAGATGATTTTATTTTTGCTAGATACTGTGTACACAATATGCCTGGGCACACCAGTATTTAGGTGCCACAAAACAGATGCTTTCACCTTTGTTGCATCAGTGAATACCTGACACAAGTTATGACTCCCTGTATCCAGAAACGGATACAAAACGTCAGTGGCAAACCTAGCATATTTGACACCTGGAGCAGAATTTTTTTTAACACTACCCCCCACCCTCATGAATACTTCTTTCTAACACCTCCTATTCTATGACAGTTGTTTTCAGTGATAATCATTAAATGAAATAAATTAATGGCTAGCAAAGAGAAAGCCAGGAGCAGTGATCAATATCCAAAAGACTCAGCCATTCTACTGGAAGGCTTGTCCCAAAACAAACAACTAATGCCAGAATAATGTGCTAAAGCTAAATGTCAAAAATGCATTATCATCTCCTTTGGAAAGTGACAACACACCCCTAAGAGATGACTCAATAGTTCAGGATTTGATAACTTGTGTGGACAGTTGACCTCAAATTCTATTAGGAAAACATCAGGATGAAGCAAACTTAGGGGCATTCTGTAAAATCAGGAACAGATATAACTAGGTTTTACAAAAAATAGCACTCAGAGAGAGAGAAATAGTAAAGACTGCAACACATTTCATGCAAATGCACACTAGTCATGTAAAGGCAGACTATAAGCTAAGCAAACAATATCAGAGTAACTTACAGGCCAAGCATATTAGGCAAACATAACAACATTCTGTAAAACTGGAGATATTTTCAAATGCATTTCATACAATATTCCAATATATTTCACACAAATGCACATTAGCAGTTAATGCCTGACTTTAAAATGAGCACCGGTTATTTCAACAATAATACAGCTAGCCACCCACCTCCCAAGAAAAAAAAGCATACATATTCCAATTTATTTCACACAAATCCACACTAGTAAGCCTTTTATACCAAACTTTAAGCTGAGCAAATGAATGGGATAAATTCCCATAGCACAGCTAGCCCCCACCCCCACCCAAAAAAATTAAATTTATTTCACATAAGTGCACACAGCCACCTTTTAAAACAATATGAAAAGGATAAACCCCAGAATTTAATAAAATCTGTGTATGGACTGTGTAGAACCTACACAGAATGTATCCATGTACACAGCCACGACCCCCCTCAGCAGCACACCATGCATATTAATGATAGCACGCTGCCAAGGGAGAGTACAGGAAAAGGGATACTGAATCAGTGCAGGGAGAAGTGTAGAGGCCACCCATAGTTGTGGATGCATACAGAGGTGAGGCACCCTGTGCTGCTCCCTGCTACTGTTGAAATGCTGTAAACTGATTCAAATGTGTAATATTTTATTTTAATTTTGTTTTCCGTTTTTGTATGTTTGCATGGCGCAGAGCACAGAAATGCCAAGCTATGCTCACATATAGACAGCTGACACCTGCCAGATATCTTAAACAGACATTGGATGTCATTAATTATCATAATTATGTATTTTTCTTATTTTAATTTTTTTCTGTTTTTTTTTTAATTGCTGTTTGAGTGGTAGGGAAAGGAGCACCACAGAGATGAGTAGTACTCATACATACACAGCTGACAGTAGCTAGACATCTAAAAATAAAAAACGGATGTAATTAATTATGTCTGCGTCTATTTAAGCATATTTGCTTGGCGTGCCGTGGTGCTTAGCAATGCTAACAGGAAGCCCAGTAGTATATGTGAAGGTATACTAGGTTTCATAATATCCAAGTAGCTAACTGGGTAGGCATACAGCCTAATGCTTAGTAGGTCCTGGGTTCAAGTCCATAGCAGTGACAAGATGTCTGTAATTTAATTTATTACATGTGTTTAATTTTAAAAACAAATTTGTGAAATATGGCACTGTTGTGCTGTGCTGAGCACTGCTTAAACATGCTAACAGCTAGTTTTGTTTGCATGGTGCTAAGCTTAGCTAAAACCTTGGTTGTGCTTAGCTGGTTTGCTTGATGCTAAGCAATGCAGAGCTTTTTTGAATGTTGCTCAATGACATGTAAAGGTGGGAAAACAGCCTATATTAAGCACAACAGCCGGGAATTCTGCAAAAGTTTTTGGGTCTGAGCAATTGGTGTTATGGCAGGCAGTGCTGGTGAAGGTGCATGCTTTTGGGTGCAGAGATGGGGTGTATCAGGACTCCAGGGTCTTTGTTGGGCTCCTGGTAAAAAATTATGAACCCAGGCTGCTGCATGGCAGTTTTCAGGGCTTGGAGTATAAAGCAGAGGCATGGTACTGGTTTTCCATGGAACTCACCAGTGTTACTGGTATCTCCTGCACAGGTGAGCAGTGTCATCACCATTATGATAACCTGAAGAGGAGAAAGAGGGGACTCTTGAACACCTGAGTCCAAGAAGCCAGAGCTGGGAATGCCCCACAAATATGTAAGTCTACCAACTACCACAAGAAATTGTAGAACCACACAAGCACAGCATGACACAGCAACTGCAGGGTACAATTCTTTATTCACAAAGATTTAGCGTTTTCTTTCCACCAATAGGGATTTCCTCAGAACAATGAAACATAACCCACCCAGCCTTTATATAACAAACCAAATCATTAATTGATAATTTAATTAACTAAACATCAATTAACTATTAAAGCAACCTTAAAAAGACATATATATTTATATGTATACAATCAACACTAAAAACTTTAACCTAAAATATTGTTTAGTTTTAAAACACATGTGATTGCAGTAGTTTTGTTAATTCCTGAATAGTCAGTTGCATTCAACCACAACTGCCATTTGAGTTCACATATATCTAAATGAATATCTATGATTCTACCCTGAGAATCTTTAGCAACCTGTTGAATAACCAAAAATGTAAATATGTGGTCCTTATGTATATTAATACGTCTACTTAAACTATTAGTTAGCTTGCCATGTCTGATGTCCAAAAGATGTTCAGCTATTCTATTTTTAAACTGTCTACACATTTTCCCTAAATAAAAAGTAGGACAAGATTAGCACTTAGGCACATATACTACATTTTGGCTACAGCAATTAAAATGTCCATCAATTAATATAGTTGTGTTATTTAATCTATACCGTTCAGTTGTTTCCAAAATATATGGGCAACAAGTACACATATTACATTTAAAATTGCCCTTAATTCTATGTTGGTAGCTATTACTAGTAAGGGCAGCAGTATCCAGAATTTTCTATAAAATTAAAGTTGATAGAAAATTAAAGTCAGCCATCTATAGGAAGCCTACTTTTTCCAATTCCTATTTGGAATTTAACAGTTGTCACCCTGCCCATCATAAAAAATCTATTGTCAAAGGACAGATGGTGCGGGTTGCCAGAATGGTTACAACTGACAGTGAATTTATGGATGAATTGTCCTTTATTAAACAGCTATTTCTTAAGAGAGGGTATCCTTCAGATTTATTAAACAAAATACAACAGGAAATTATATTTAAATGTAGTACAGGATTTTATCAACCTCTGTTAGCATGTGGTAAAGGATTAAAATTAGTATGCAGTGTATGTAAGGTAGCAATTTGAACAATTATTCGACTAGTTTCATTACTACCTTCAATTTGGACATCCCTGATGTTGTTGAAATTGTTCTAAATAATTGGCAAATTCTGAAGAGTGATAACAACATTGGGAAAAGGGTGGGGGCAACACCCAAGGTTGTATAGAAAAAGGACCAATCACTTAGGAAAATTCTGAAGACTGCTGCCCTTACTAGTACTAGGTACCAACATAGAATTAAGGGCAATTTTAAATGTAATATGTGTACTTGTTGCCCATATATTTTGGAAACAACTGAATATTCATTAATGGACATTTAAATTGCTGTAGCCAAAATGTAATATATGTGGCTAAGTGCCAATCCTGTTGTACTTTTTATGTAGGGAAAACTTGTAGACAGTTTAAAAATAGAATAGCTGAACATCTGTTGGACATCAGACATAGTAAGCAAACTAATTCTTTAAGTAGACATATTAATATACGTAAGGACCACAAATTTAAATTTTTGGTTATTCAACAGGTTGATAAAGATTCTTAGGGTAGAATCATAGATATTCATTTAGATATATGTGAACTCAAATGGCAGTTGTGGCTGAACGCAAATGAGTATCCAGGAATTAATGAAACAACTGCAATCACATGTTTTAAAACTAAACAACATTTTAGGTTAAAGTTTTAAGTGCTGTTTGTATACATATAAATATATATACATGTATTTTTAATGTTGCTTTAATAGTTAATTGACGTTTAGTTAATTAAATTATCAATTAATTATTTGGTTTGTTATATAAAGGCTGGGTGGGTTATGTTTCATTGTTCTGAGGAAGTCCCTATTGGTGGGAAGAAAGCGCTAAACCTTTCTGCAGTTGCTATGTAGTGCTGTGCTTCTGTGGTTATACAAATATGTAAGTATGTTTTCCACTGTTTCACCAATATGAAAGCTGAATGTCTGAAAAACTAGTATGCATAATGGTGTGCTTCTCTCCCAACAGCTGCAGCTGAGAGGACTCAAAATGTCAAGTCCCATGCCGGGTGCCTGGCCACATTGCACTATGAGTGTGGTATGTATGGATTTATTATGCTAACTGTAGTGCAATAAGCAAAAAAGAGTAAATAATTTACTGCAATAAAGTATACACAATAAAAACTGTAGTGCAATAAATGGGCACATAGAACTGTAGTGCAATAAAGGGGCAATTAGAGCTGTAGTGCAATAAATGAACAATAACAACTGTATTGCAATAAACAATAAAGAATACCAATAACAGTAAGCAAAGTGGTGTACAGCAGGATTGTGTTGTCATAACCATTGCAGTACAGCCGTATGCATTGCTTGTCTGTGGTAAGGTTGTTGCAGTCAAGTGTAACACTGTAATAGCTGTAGAATGCAAAACTAATGGCCTGCAAACTGTATTAACTCATAGCATGGTCCAAGGCTGTCTCCAGGGCAATATCAATCATATAATGCTCTCTGTTCCTCCTCCTTCAGGTAATAAAGTTGTATGGGTGAGGTAGCCCACTCTATGGGCAGATATTGTGTGGACTTAACAGGCATTTATCAGCAATACAATAAAATGTTAAATGACATTGTTGATTTCTACAGAATTCTGTTTTAATAAATGCAGTATGGCTGTATCCCATGCATGTGTGTTCTACTGTCACTGCAGTCAAGTATAGCACTGTTATAGTTCTAGAATGCAAAATGAATTCAGTAACATAATGCTGTCTTTTTCTCCCACTCCAGGAACAAAAGGTATATGGGTGAGGTAGCCCATGTTATGAACAGATGTGATTGTAGTTACATTTCACAGGCACAAATCAGCAATACCAATAAAGTGTTAAGCAGCACTGTTGATTCCTAAAGAAATCTGTTTCAATAAATGCACTACAGCTGTATGTCATGCATGTGTGTTCTACTGTCACTGCAGTCATGTATAGCACTGTAATAGTTCTAGAATGCAAAATGAATTCAGTCACATAATGCTCTCTTTTTCTCCCACTCCAGGAACAAATAGTATATGGTTGAGGTAGCCCATGCTATGAGCAGATATGATTGTGCTAACATTTCACAGACACTTATCAGCAGTACCAATAAAGTGTTAAGCGGCATTGTTGATTCCTAAATACATCTGTCTACATATTCCCAGAATGGCTGTGTGGCTGTGTTCCTTGCATGTCTGTACTAAGCTGCGGCAGTTAGTGTTACATTTTTTGCAGATGTCCCCTGCAGTCACAGCTATCGGGTTATATTCTCTTGCCTGCCAACTAAGGCATGGCAGATGTTTAGTTTATGTATTGTACACAAACATACCTCTCAAGTGTTACAATTTTGTGTAATGTAATTAAAACTGCCTAATCCATCTGTCACAGGATTAACAGAAAAATGATGACCTGGAATGCTTACAGAACACCTTGGTAGTTAAAGAAGTCCACATTATATGAAAGTGTTCTGTGTAGTTGTGTACCTGCATTTGTTATTGCTTGGCCCATACTGACCCATGCAAACAGCTTGAAAGGTGTATATGTGATACATCAGCTATAGGAGAATTGTAGTCACTGTACTGAAAACTGACACTATGCATTTGTACAGTATTTATTATCAGGTAGTCAGGGATATAGTCTGCATTGTCAGTAATGGATTGTTTCTCTCTCTCTCTCCCCACCCCTTATTTTCATTTATTTATTATTATGTGTTATTATGATTCAATATTAACATATTCTGTTAAACTGTTTTGTTGGCCTTATGGTTTACTTCTTACTGGCATGCTGTTAACATACTGACTGTTATGTTATTTACTGTTGTGTTACACATAATATACATTAATATGTATTTGTATTAATTAAAATGATGTTCCATTCTGTTAATACTAACAATGGTTCAGTTATTACAACCTTAACTTATTGCTATACCTTATTAACCACAGCACATCAAGGTAGGCTGGTTCCAGCAGATCCTCCTACCTTGCCTAAACTGGCTGCGGCACCAGGACCCAGCACACCTGGGACCCAGACCGGTGGTGCCCCCTCTGCTGCCCCTGCACTCTCTTCAGCATCAGGTAGTACTGCCCCACTGGACATGGCCAAGCCCACCCTGGAAGCTGTAGTGGAGGGGGAATTGTCACCCAGGATGAGCTCCCAGTCTTGGTGTGCATGATAGTCTACCATGGGTTTGACCGCTGCCTGGCCGGATTGAGGGCATGCTGGTCGACCTGGTGGGGCAGCCTAGCATCCAGCACTGCCACCCTTCGGGCAATGAAGGAGCAGTGCTGACAGTCCCATGGGTGGGGATCTGAGTCATGCTGCTGCTATCTGGAGGCACATGGGACTTGAATTCCACAATACCTTCCCTATCCAAGGAGTTCACCCTCCTTGTGTGTTATACACCACCCCTGTCTGCTGTCTTGTCTGTCTGCAAATGCATCCTCACCTACCCAACTTACCTCCCCCACATGTATCTATGTCCCTTCCCCAACATTCCACTCTCACCTTAAAAAAAATGGGCACCTGTCCCAAAAGAATATATTGTCCCATACATAGCTCTCCACTTCACAAGTGTCCACTGGTCACACATAATCTGGTCCAATTGGCTTGACAATGTAGTTATGTTGTTCTCAGCCCTCTCTCTGGGTTGAGAGTTCAAAGATATGTAAAATTTCTGTCAAAGTCCACATTTGTTGCTGTACAAGAAATGGATAGCTATGGTTCTTTCCTACACCCTTCCTGCACATCCCTCCCTGCCTTTCACTATGTTGTTCCCCCTGCTTGCACCCCATTTCCCCACTTTCCTATCTCCTTTCTTTTTTAACACATTGCTGCTCAATGCGCCATGTCGCAGCTTCGCTAAGCTGAGCTAAATAGAGCTATATTGACTATATGTGTTTTTAAACCCATATTTTGAACCCAAGATAATTGCACCTGCAGACTACTGCATTAACCTGCCACACCACATAACTCTTAATTAAAACAGGTGGTTTAAACAAAACATAGTAATTGCCAGTTACAGTCATTAAGAGTGTTTCAGTAGAGCTGCGTACTGCACCATGAAAACTTGATTAAACAGTAATGGAAAAAATGGGAGTGTACCTTGGACTCTGGTGCAACAGTACACCATTAGAAAGCCAAAGACATAATAACAGATGTGAGCGAGGCCTGTGATAGCAAGTAAATGTGCACTTCAGCAGCGGCATGTAGAAAGACACCTGCTAAGGCATTAATGGCAAAATATATGTTCAACTGGGACCCTGGTGCACACATACATCTATATAAAGCCATGCACATACTGATGGATATAGAAAATGTATGTCACAACCTGTATGTGTGCACATATATCTTACAAAAAATACTCCTGCTGTAGCAGTGACTTAGTAGCTCAGTCTGTTAATTTCTTTGCAAATAGTACATTTTGCCACACACAGTCCTGGGTTCAAATCCCGTGGTGTGTAAAAGTGAATATACAGTATTGTGAAGGCAGCAATTAATGACTGAGTCATGCACTCTTTATCCACACAATGCATTTCAAATGACATGTCTGCTTTTCACTCATGGAAGTCACAGGCCTGCAGGTAGGGACACACTTCACATATCCCTGCAGCAAAACTATAGGTGCATAAAGTGTCACATCATGCGTTAATATGCATTCACAAAGAATGTCAACACAGGTACAGCAAATGAGGGCCACTAATATCAGAGTGCACCACACAATCCTTCCAAAGTCACTGTGCAGATTATTACAGCTGCACTGCTGACATACACATTGGAAGTCCCTGCTTGCAACATGGCCTGCCCTCATACATGCTGCAAATTACTACCAGACTGTAACACATGGTATGGCAGTTGCCAAAATAGAGGACATATCCTTATATTTATACCCTATCTTACTCATGGACACCAAACATGTTGCCTAGTACTCTGTTAGTGATACTTTTGACTAACATACTTACCTTAAATACATGCCTTAATTGGAGTGGAAAGGGTAGCCTCACTCTGGCTCTACCTCTAAAACAAGGCTGACACAGCTTCCACAGTTACTCCTGCAGCTTGTTGTCCTCCAACATGTTCACACTCTCTGCCTATGTCTATTACCTGCAGCAGCAGTTGCAGCCTGTAGCACACACATCTCTATGTAAAGGTTTCTGCTGCAGACCTACCCTCAGTAATGATGTAGTTTCCTCACCCCAGTAATGTCCAGCACAACATATCGGAAAGGAGTCCTAATCTACACAAAGGCCTTATATATTGCAGAGTGAATGCAAATCATTGGCTGATGATACTTCAAATCAGCTGTGTTGGCTGCAATTAGCATTTCAGACCCACAGAATTGTTTAGAGGCAATCACCTGCTGATGAACAGCATGTTTAAAAGGCAAGCAGCTGGCTATGAAGAACCATTCTGTATGAGACTTTCCTCACACAGTGCATGCCTTTGTGAAAACAGAGGAGTACTGCACTCCCTCAGGTATGTAACTGATTTTGTGTACAACAGGATGCAGATGGGTGAATAGACCTACAGGGAATAGGGATTACAGCATTAAGCCTATCTTAGACCTGTGATAATGACATATCATTGATCTGCTGTCTTACACCTACACAGGATGTACAATACATCAAGGGTGCATTGTCATTTGTCATTGTGGCACACTGGTCTCATTGGACTGTCCCTTTATAGTGGTTGTAATAGCATACTGATATATGTGTGGCACTGTTTTTATGACATATTATCAGGGGGTTGTCTGTAGGGGACACACCACATTAGACTCGAGTGTTGGGGTGTATGATCATAGAGCAGTATCTGTCATGGCACACACGGGAACACCTGACTATTGTTACTATCTCAGTTGTATCCACACACTTAGTATGTCTGCACACTGTGGAGTATGACATGTGTGAGCGAGCAGTGGATACTGCCAGACATTTTGTCCTTGCTGTATCTCTATATAGTTTACTTCCACATATATGATCCTGTAATGTGTTCCCCTTTTGTTGTCTTTCAGGAATCATGTATCCTAGATAACATGCACCCTTCTCTGACGTGGAAAATGAAATTATACTGGAAGGTTTAAGGCAACATCATCACATCCTAATGTCCAGGGGGAGGCAAAACAGGGAACAGCAGGCTGCATTGTCACCACACCTTGTCCGTGATGTGAATGACATGAGCCATTAGGGCAGGACATATGAGCAGGTTTGACAAGTTTTACTTGATTTACTTGAAGTGGTTATTATAATGGTGTGAGTTGAATGTGTATTTTGTTCTGAAAAAGTATTTTTTGGACGAAAGCGGAGAAGAAAAATGTTTGACCGCTAATCCAGTTGTGTGTCTTTATTACTATGAGTACTGGTAGATTTTTTGTACACAATAGTGCAGGTATTTATGTACCGCTTTTTTCTTTCTTATGACAGGTGACTGGGGGGGGGGATTGGGGTGTATTTTACATTATCAAACTTTTAAAAGTACAAACGTCATATGGTTGACACCATATGATCGAACTTTTAAAAGTTTGAACATTTCAACGGAGATCTCCATACAGTGCGGAATGGGAAGATTTCACTTTCCTGCACTGTAGTGCAATCTCAGAGTTGGTATATTTAAAGAGCAGGGGGTTTGGGGGCTGCAGGAGGGCTTGCCCCCCCAGCATAAAATGGTCAGGTAGGTTTTTTCTGTTTATTTTTTTTTAGCTTTTCAAACTTTTAAAAGTTCAATCATATGGCTTCAACTGTATGATGTTCGAACTTTTAAAAGTTCGATAATGTAATATACACCTGGGGGTTGGTGTCTGTCCCCTACACAACCTGATGTCAGTGTCTCTTCGGACTCTAATGATGATGGTGGCAACAGTGTGGCACAGGTGGGGGTGTCAGGGGCTGAATCTGTCCGAGAGGTAGACACCCCTCTTCTGCCTCCTTTGTCATCGCACACAGTCAGTACATCCACACATACCCAGTCTTCAGAAGCCACAGATATTGGACAGTCAGAGGGTTGGGACATTAAACAGGAAAGTGTGGCAACTATGGCTCCAGTGAGTATAGAAACTGGCCATAGCCAGACAGCTGGCGAGGTCCCACAAAGGCTGACTGACAGGGGTTCTTGTAGGAGGCCGGCTGTCTGTCCACCACCTCTTGCAGGTGTCACATCATGGGTCATTCGGTGTATGTTTCGGGCCATCATGGAGGCATAGGCATGTGCTGAATGGAACACCAGACGTATGCTTATGGTTATGGATGCAGCACAGTCTGACATCTGTGACTGCCTCCACCACATTGGGGACACCCTGGACTGGTTGACTGATACAGTGGACAGAAGGTGGGATGAGATAGTATCTGTCTTGGACCACACATTGTCTGTGCTGGAACGTGTGGTTGCAGTTCAGCGTCAGACTCATGGACACAGGTCAGCAACACCATCTGCTGAGAGTCCACGTCGCCATGTACAATCACGCTCCTGTAGTGGCAGTACATCCAGTGCTACAGAGGGAAGTGTGCTGTCTTCACCATGACATGGCAGGCCATAAGCTTGTGGTCCTGCGTGTTCCCATGAGGGATATGGTCCCAGCAGACAGCAGTCAGTGTCAGGTACTACCACCACTTCTGACCTTGGGCATGGAGGCACCAATGCAACTCCTGGCAGAGCCAGTTCCCGTGTTCGGGGCTGGACATGGTGAACTGTCAACTCTACCATGTACGGTCCAAAGCTGTCCAAAACAAACACATGTAGGGCTAGCACTAAGCTTGACTGTGTAAACGCACATACTCACACACCACTCTCAAATGCAGGTCACTTACAGACACACACAGCACCTTTCCATGGTCCGTCTTACCTGCTTCCCTTCCTGACTCACACACATACTGTCAACCGTTTGGGTCAGCCTGGGCCTCATGCACCCCCACACAACACCCAATGCAAGTGGTGATACCTGCGTCACACAGGTTCAAAGGTTCATATGTGTTTACCAGACTAACAACCACATGGGCATTTTTAAGTAAAGCCATGCATTCCAAATCTCTGACAAATTCTGATACCCTTGATAATTGTAAGCATGGGCCTGGGAGTTGAACCATTTACAGGTTAAATGTGTCCATTAGAGACATAGGTGCCAAACCAGGGATGAATTTCCGGTTCATAGGTTCATACTAGGCTATCTGCCCGAGGGCATTTACAAGCCTAGCCCATAGTTTTGTGGCTTACGCCACCCCTTTAGTATGGGGAACTATACCCATTATTTTGCTGTGCCTCTGTTGAGCAGTGACACTGAGGTAATCCCTGGGGTATATCTGCGATCTCCCATCCATTGGTCAAGATTTCTCTTGAACAAGGCCAGCGAGGTGCTCTGCCTCACATATACCGGGATTTTATTCCACAGCATAGGGAGTCTTTGGGTGATGAATCTATCCCTCCAGCGCGTCCTATTAATAGCCGTGTCGAGGTTTACGTCTCGCCCTTGTGGCTCTGGCGGATCTAGATTTTTGAGGTGAAGCATATTCATCAAATCTGGGTTTGACATGGCCTTGTATGTTAGGCAAAGGTCACCTCTGAGCAAGCGTGGCGACTGAATAGAGCTGGAGTTCTTTCAGTCGGGCAGCATAGGACAGATGTTTGAGACCCTTTATCCTTTTGGTGAGGAACTTTTGTGGCCTCTCCAGCTGCTGCAAGTGTCGGGTCAGATACATTCCGAATGGGGCATTGTACTCAATCATTGGTCTGATGAGTGATGAGTATAGGAGACTATGACCTCCCTTGATCTAGATGAGAATCCCTTCATGATAAGGTGGGCAATGTAGAAGGTCTTCCTAACTACTTTAGCTACATGGGTGTCGAATGACAGACTACTATCAACCTGGGTCCCCAGGTCCCTGATAACTTCTTCTATGCTCAGTGGATTGCCACCTATTTGGTAGCTAGGGGTAACCTTGTTTTTCGAAGGGTATGACTATGCATTTTTGGCATTTAACTTTAGGCCATGGCTCTGGCACCAGTTATCCGTTTCTGTGAGACCCTTCTGAAGGATATCTGTGTCAGATGTGTTTTCTACTATGGCGCCCAGTTTGCAGTCATCTGCAAACTTTGTCAGCCATAACCCTCCTGTGTTTGCTTGTACTTGGAAAAGTAGATGCCAAACAAGAGTGGGCCCAGGACTGAGCCCTGTGGTACACCACTTGTGACAGGCTTTGAGTCTGACATGGCGCCAGCAACTCTGACCCTGTGGGTTCTGTCACTCAGCCAGTTTGCAACCCATCTTGTGATGTATGGGTTAACATTTAAGCTGATGAGTTTTCAATGATACCCGGAGTGGGGTATTGTATCGAAGGCCTTCGCCAGATCGAGGTAGGCTGTATGGACTGCCTTTCCCTCATCAATGGCTTTGGTGACTGTTTTGAAAAAGTCAACCAAGTTTAGAAGGCATGATCTGCCTTTGACAAAGCCAAACTGGGATGGATCCAAAGTCTGCAAATTCCCTATGTCTTTATTTATGAGGTCCATTATGATCCTCTCCATGGCTTTGCAGATAAGGCTTGTCAAGCTAATGGGCCGGTAATTTCCAGGGTCGGTGGAGGCACCGCCTTTGTGAAGTGGGACCACAGTTGCAGTGCGCCACTCCTGGAGTGCGTATCCAGAGGTAAGACTATGATTAAACAGCTGTCCTAGCTGTGGGTTTAATTCCTCGTTGAGTTCGTGGAGCACACAGCCGGGGACACCATCAGGTCCCATGGATGCTGTGTTTTTTGCTTTGGAGAGAGCAGTTCTCACTTGGGCGTTGGAGATGTTTGGGGGGCTGGGTTTCCAAACCAATTGTCCAAGTTGCACTTGAATTGGATTAGGGAGGAACTCTGCTTCACATGGAAAGTGGTCCTGCTCCATAGATGGGGTAGTCTCTGGGATACATACCTATCTCTCCTGAAGGTCCTATTTATATCAGAAGCAAGGTTTAAGTCTTTAGAATGGGTACTTCTGGTGCTGTTTGTTTTGTGGATATGCAGGAGGTCCATCAGAGTGGGGTCTGACAATGCCCTGTATGCCAGGCATAGATTTCCCTCAAAAGGCTGTAGGAGACAGAATTCAGGGATAGGGCCTTGGTGGTCTGTATAGGACATTTTACTTATGCCCTTGATTCTTTTAGTGAGCAACCTCTGTGGATGTTCCAACTGTTGGATATGCCTGCTTAGGTACATACCAAAGGAGGCACTTGTATGCAATAATAGGTCTGATAAATGCCAAATACAGTGGAACAATGACTTTCTTGGACCTAGATGCCATACCACTGTTTATAAATTGTGCAACATAGAATGATTTCCTCACCACTTTAGACACTTGATGGTCAAAGACTAGATTACTATCTATGTGTGTCCCTTTGTCCCTGACTACTGAGTCAACTCTAAGGGGTGTGTTGTCAATATGATAGTTACCGGGGATGGATGACTTCCCAAAGGATACTATTATGCATTTCTTGGCATTTAGTTTTAGTCCATGGCTCTGACACCAGTTGTTTATCTGTCATCCCCTCCTGGAGAACATTTATATTAGTGTGAGATTCAATGACAGCTCCTAATTTGCAATCATCTACAAATTTAGTCAGCCAGAGACTACTGACACTGGCCTTGACTTCTGAGAAGTAAATACCAAAAAGGATTGGTCCAAGGACCGATCCCTAAGGAACTCCACTTGTGACTGGCCTCTTTGTAGAGGTGGACTCTCCAATTCTGACCTCCTGGGTCCTGTATGTGAGCCAGTGGGCTATCCACTTGTGACTGGCCTTTTTGTAGAGGTGGACTCCCCAATTCTAACTTCCTGGGTCCTGTATGTGAGCCAGATGGCTATCCACAGGGTGACATATAGGTTTGTACCTAACCTCTTGAGTTTGTCAACAATGCCTGAGTGGGTTATTGTGTAAAATGCCTTAGGCAGGTCAAGGTAGGCAGTGTGAATGATTTTGCCCTCATCCATTGGTTTGGTAACCTTCTCAAAGAAGTCCACCAGGTTGAGAAGGCACGATCTGCCCTTGATGAAACCAAACTGGGTTGGGTCCAGTGTCTGGAGGTTTACTGTATCTCTGTCGATCATCTCCATGATAATTCTTTCCATGGCTTTACATATAAGACTAGTGAGACTTATAAGTCTGTAGTTTCCAGGGTCTGTAGATGGCCGAGCTTTGTGTAGAGGGTTGTCTATTGCCTTTCTCCATCCATGAGGCATGAAGCCTGATCAGAGGCTACAGTTAAATAGTAATTCCAGAGTTCTTGTTAGGTCATGTTTCATGCTATTTAGAAGGCATCCTGGGATATTGTCTGGGTCCATTGATGAAGTGTTCTTGGTCTTAGAGAGAGCATTAAGGACCTGTGCCCTTGTCATAGTAGGGGGAGTTATATTTGATTATATTTCCTGAGGCAAGGTTGAGGGGGAGAGAGGAATAAAGTTGGAGCTGAATTTATCAGCCAGGAGGTTTGCTATATCTTCTGGCTCAGTACAAGGTGGCTCCATTTACAATGATTTCTGCACAAAATTGTATACTGCCTTTGAAGTTGGGGACATAGCTAAAAAATGCTTTGTGATTGTCCTTGGCCTGGGAGGCCAAACGTCCCTCAAATTTGGCTTTGGTGGACTTTATTTGTCCTCTGAGTTGTTAATTTAGTTTGATGAGAGTGCTTTTATCCTGCTGGCTGCTGCACCTCCTAATTCTTGCCATGATTTTTTTCCTCCTGTTATACAGCTGATTGATTTTGTGATTCAACCAGGGTGGCTTGTTTTTTGAGTTAGTTCTGTACTTCTTCCTGGTGGGTACAGCTGCCTCTATGTAGCTATTAACATGCTTATACAGGGATTCTGTGAACAGTTCTGCCTAGGCAAAAGTGCTCCCAGGGTTTATGGGGGCTTGGAATTTTGCCAGGTTCTCACTTAATAGCAGGAGGTTAACCTTAGAATAGTTCCTGAATATTCCAGGTTTAGCTGAGGGTCCAGGTTTTATTTTTACCTCAAAGGAAACAATTTTGTGGTCTGACCTTACCAGGGAAGACATTACAGTGTGTGTGTGTGTGTGTGGGGGGGGGGGGGGGGGCAGCAGTCTCTCATATTAGTGAGGACTAGATCCAGTATGGTTGCGCCCCTGGTTGGTGTATTGACTATCTGGTCCATGAAATTTGTGTTTACAAAATACAGGAAGCTCTGTGCATGTGCGTTTGGTGTCGTATAGGATTCCCAGCTAATAGTGGGGTAATTAAAGTCATCCATGAATATGGTACTGGGTTTGATAGTTAGTGTTTCTAATAAACTTAAATACATGGTATGAGTTTCCTGGGTCATAGAGGGGAACCTATAGCATGCAAGGAAGTGGTGCTGGATTTTACCTATGGTGATTTGAACATGGAGCAGCTCAAGTGCATTGTCCTGTTTGACTAGCCTTGAAGTATATTTTTGATGTAAACAGAGATACCTTTAGTCTCTGCCTGTGAAGTAGCTGGCCTAAATGTGTAGAAGACATTATAACCTTGCACTGTTGGTGTGCCTTCTGTGGCTTTAAACCATGTCTCAGTGACCGCACAGACATCAGCATTCTATATGGGTAAAGAGAGCTTCTAGGGAGTGTAGGTTTTTGTTTAGATGCCTAGTATTGAGCAGTAATACCTTTAGATTTTCTTGGTTTTGATTTCCTATGTCAGAAGTACTCTCAGTTTGGCATTGCCTAAAAAAGACACTATGGGAGAAGACATTTAGACTCCCAGCACTGAGCAGTAGTACCTTTAGATTTTCTTGGTTTTGATTTGCTATTTCAGAAGTACTTGCAGTTTGGTATTGTCTAAAAAAGACATTATGGGGGAAGACAATGTTTTAGCTAATACCCAAAAGCCTAGAGGGGAGAGGTCCAAAGCAATGTGATCTGTTAACCATCTCCATCCATGCTGACAAATATTGCACCCCTTAGAATGACACCAGAAATTAGCTAATTATTAAAGTCAATCATCTTTTGTTCATACTCTGGCATCATCCTTGGAGAAGGCAAAATGCTGCTCAGTGCTAGGCTCATACCAGCCTGAGACACATATTCCAAGAGCTCCATGATGTCTCTCTTCATATAATCTAGGGAGGTACATCTCAGGTCATTTACTCCCACATGGACTATGACAGAGTCATATTGGTAATTGTGGTCCAATCCCTGTCATCCTCGCCATCAATGCAGGGAAATGAAGCTATGTGTCTGATGCACAGGGTGACTATATTAGTTAACATGTACTTGTGTAATGCAGTGTTGTTTTGCCATACCACATGTAGTGGTTAATGATAGATACTGTATGCTGTCATTTGTCACAAGTACACCACATACTTTTGTGCACTTTATGTTGTATGATGTTGTAATGGCTGCATAGTTACACAATGATTGGTGTATCGTGGACCTGTTTCTGTTTCAGGAGTCTTTTGGGATAACCTGTGGATACCCAGTGGCAATAAAGCAGCACAGGATGGCATGTCAGCACAGCAGAAATATGTATTCAGCAAGGTACAGCACTATAAATGCATGGCTTCTTAGGTTCATACGTGTATAACAGGCTAACAAGGACAATGGCGGCATTCAGCGTACTTGTGCATCCCTAATCTGTTAACAGGTCTGATACCCCTAATAAGTATCACCAGGGTTTTGGGAACATCTACAGGCTGTGGTGACAGAGATGACCCATCTACAAATATCCTGTGTCCAGTACAGATAGATGTGTCACAGCAGATGTGTGCTTCACATGCATGGGGTGGCCTATTTCATGTAGGGAGTACTGTCTGTGTTACATACCTGTCTCTCTAGCATGTACTATGCATACCACAGTGATGTAGGCATGTAGAACAGGTGAGATGTGTTAGTCCTGTCATGGATACACAGGAGGTACACAGTGGGATCCAACACCTCCCTCTATGGAGCCATAAACATCCACTCCAAAGCATTTAGGAGACAGACTACAAATGTACGGTCATAACACAGACTACATAGGAAGGCTATTTACACTGTGAATTGTATGTCTGTGTAGTGACATAGCAAGGGTACCATTGCACACAATGATAGGTGTGATGACGGCCACATTCAGTATAATACTGACAAGTCTAGGATGTACATCCCAAACCTGTTTGTATAGGTTGTACAACAGTGAATGCATCCCCACATCTTACCGACCAGTGAGAGTCAAAGGCTACATTACTCTCTGTGTCCATAACTCCATGTGTAATGGCTCAAGTGTGTGTGGTGTGTGGATACTACAATATTTTGCAGGTGTGGATGATTTCACACAGAATAGTATTATGCAGTCATTAGCAGTTACTCTTTGTCAGTGGCTCAGAGTACAACAGACTGTGTCTTATGCCATCCTGGATAACTGTTGGTTCTGTGTGGGATTCTGTGACAGCTCAAAATATGCAATCACCTGCTAATGTACTCAGTCAGAGGTCACAGACAGTGGCTGTGACTGCAGAGAGGGAATAGGTAGATGGGGTACGCCAATACTGGAGGATGGTGAGCTCCACTGGTGACTGGCATTATTGCGGCATAAGTCTCCCAATTCTATCTTCCAAGAGTATGACTGTCAGATGCTTGCCTATCCACCAGCTGACATAACACTCTGTACATAATGTACACAGTTTCCAGCAAGGCTGCTGGCCTAATATTGTCATACACCTTGTCAGGCCATGGTTGGTGGAGTGAGACATGTGTCTGACATCCATTGCATAGTGTAACAGTCAATGGGCTCCGCTGGTTACAGTCGGTAGGCATGATCGGGCCTAGAGCAAAAGTAATGGTCTAGTGTCAGTAGGTGTACGACAGTATCAGTGCTCATATCCATGCTAACTCCTATCATAGCATTTCAGGTGACATGACTCAGAAATCTGGGGACACCGCTTGGCACTAAATGCTAGTTGTCCTCTGTGCAAGTAAGTATTGCAGTTACTTCCAGGCTCCAGCATGTTGCAAGAAGAGAATCATGCAAGGTGTTTGTACAGAACACAGGCAAACATGTTAGGGAAGTGTAATATGTACACACTGTGTTGCTTAGTCATGCTGCGGCTCACTTGCCCAAAGGATGGTCCTTACCTACAATGCCCTGCAGCAGTGCAATGACATCCCCACACAGGGAATCAACATAGTGCATCATGTGTTTACCAATATGGGTGACCTGTACAGCCCCCCCTATATGAGGTCCTCCCCTGGTGGGATCTGGCCACAGATCAGTCTTCTTAGAACTACCCCCCTTGCAGACAATACAGACATATATGTCAAGACAGCCATTTACTACTGCCTGTGGGATGGTTAACATGGCGGGACTGCACCTTCCCCTTCAGATGGGACAGGCACGTATGCAGAGCTCTACACCTATGCATTATGTCAGCAGCAACGCAACTACATGAACTTGGCTGTATGTGACTAGAGGGATATGGGCTCATCATGGCCCAGCAAACCTGGCTGGTCGACAACTGCCATTAGCAGGCTGCACAATAACAGGTGGACAGTGCTGTGTGACAGTAGGGGTGAGGGTGCCCCTCCCCAACATGGAGGCATTACCTCCCCAGCTAAAAGAAACACATAGTGTTGTTGTGATGTTGTGTAGACACTGTAAGTGACAAAAGTAGCCCCTCTCACAAAGCAGAACCACAAGGCACAGTGTAGTTACATGTATGATCTCAAGGACAGGCCCAGATTGTGGGTGACCTCATACTTCATGCTGCCACATATGATGGGTCTATACTCATACCTAACCTGTACACCCACACTGTTTGTGTCAACTACACTCCCTTGTCCCCACCACATGCGACACATGACATTCCAACAACCTGTCCCATAACTTCCATATTTACAGAACAGTTTGCAATTGGTCTCTCATTGGAAGATACACAGCATCTATTGCACATGCTAACATTCCAGGCTACATCCCACATGTGATCTGACAAGAATGACTAACAACATTGGGAAACCCTTGCAGTCATATCAACACTACTGGCTGCACACCAGCTGAGTGGACAACGGCAACTGTTATACCCTTGCACAGAGGTGATGCATCCACTGACCAAAATAACCATACTCCTCTTTGTCTGAGTATCCATATTTGTATGCCCATAGGCGCGATCATCATGGAGGTGATCAGCACACATATATGTGCTCTAAACACATTTGACTGTACACAGCTTGGATGTGTGACAGAGGCAGTATGACTGTTACAAGTGGTGGACATTTCCGAGGCAGTCACCATGGACCTGGGTGAGGGTACATCAGGTCATACAACCCCCTAGACTGACCCAAGCCATCTGACTATATCCACCACTCAGGCAACATTTACAAAGCACCCACTTAGGCATCCACAATACTGTCATTGTAGGGGTCACTAAGTGGTCCATTGCTGGCATACATATGAAACACAGGGACATCATCTTCCAATAGCTGATCTGTAATCAGCAGTGCTCAACAGGACACAGTCCTGGGTCCTCTACTGCTTGGAATCCATTCAACTATAATACATGCGACTACTGACTGACTGTGACTAACGATGCTGGCTGATGCCTGCAAATTGTGAGCACGCATACAGTATCTGTGGTATGTCACTTACTATTTCATGTAAGCAGCATGATGCCTACATGGTAAAAAAGACCATGCAGGCTTTATTAAATTCCCCCCATAGTTACTGACAATACCCCCAAAACAAATTCAGATTTATTCACACAAATGCACATTAAGGGTGGAATTTAAACCAAGTAGAAATATAAGTTACAGTCACTAACAGCACAGCTGGTCAACCCTCCCACCAAAAAAGGATAAAAATATTCCAATTTATTAATATAAAAATTTTCTTGCCAGCCTTAATGGCAAAATTTAAGCTAAGCAAATGAAAGGGTTGTTGTTGTTGTTTGTGTTTCGGCTTTTCCCGGTAAGGGGTCGCCACAGCGGAACTCCGGTCCGCTAATGATTGGCAGTAGATTTTTACGAAATGCCGAGGTGCCAGCTCGACGCTCAACCTTCAACGAAGGCACACCCATTTACGCACGCAAATGAAAGGGTAAATTACTTTAATCCACAGCCCTTTTAGCTACCCCCCTTCCACCACAACAAAAGGAGGGCCGAAGAGTACAAAGAAAACAAAAAGAACATAAATATCCAATTTCAAAATATTTAAACAAATGCATACACACACACACACACACACACACACACACACACACACACACATAAACACACACTTGCTAGCCAAACTTTAAAATATTTTAACAAATGCAAATACATGCACACACATACACACACTAGCCGAGCTATGATTACCCCCCCTCTCCAAAAATAAGAAAATTTGGTTATATTCACATTAAAAAAGGCTTATCTTCAGTCTAGTAGTCCACAATGTCATGGCTGATTCACTTGCTGTGATTAATCCAGTTTGCCAGGTTTGGGTAAACAAAAAAACTGTTCCACTGCAAAACTTTCTATTATACTGTACTCATACCTCTCAACCTTGAAACATCAAAAATCTGGACACGGCCCATGAAAAATAGGTACAAATCTGTACGCTGATTAACATAAAATTTGCATACATAATTACACAACCCGCCCACTCCGATGGAATTGTGGGATACCAACTTTCAAACACAAACTGAAGAACAGAACCAAAATATAGCACCAGAGTCCCCCTGCAGCCATTCCAATGTCCCATTACCTGCCTAGTTTACACCATTTACCATAAACACTAATGTGTGCATACTGTTTACTTCCATAATGATTATTTGGATTTTATTTTTATAGCACAATGCACAAACAATAATCGATATCTGCTAAACAAAGTAATACCGTCTCACAAAATAGACTTGGCATTAAAACTTCTCTGCCCTTGAAACTCACATTCGTTGAAACAGCATTGAAACGAGGCCCCTTGCACACAAAAGAAACATACATGCATTCTTTGATACACATTCCTGACTTAATTAAATTATATTCTATGTATAATACAGCACACTTGTTAGACTTAAGTTAGAGCACATTTTAAATTTGTTTAAACATTTTTCCAGTAGGCAATGAAACAAAATGCATGAACTACTAATGACAAAAACTGCCTTATTCAGAAAATTTCCATGATAAAATTCTACTTTTACACACAAACTATATATATATATATATATATATATATATATATATATATATATATATATATATATATAAAAATATGGAATGACAGTAGTGTAAGCCATAGGCATCTTGCACAGTTTCTTGGCACTTATTTTCAATTTCACTTTTTTTGGGGTTTTGGGGGGCAAAAACCATGGACACATCAACATACCACTAAGCCAAATCAGCAGTTTTATGAAAGCTAGTCATTTAATGGAAAGTTAAAGCTTTGTTGTATAGACAACAGAAGCTATGGTACTTTTCCGTTAACAGGGCAACAGAACTGTAATAGCTAAGACGACCTTCTCAGCAAAATGGTGTAGCTTAATGTGACTGCAGAATGCCAAGATGTATGTGAGTATGTACGACCTCCCTTTAACATTTTTTGTAGTTCCTACAACACTGCACTGTATATTGGACTTTATGCTTCATTCATTGTCCCTTGGTGATGTGTGAATAGGGGTCAGCCCATTGTACATACTCACATACATCTTGGCATTCTTCAGTCGAATTAAGCTACACCATTTTGCTGAAGGATCCTGAAAAGTATAAAGTAATGAACAAGCAAATCTGCACTCAAATTAAGCTACACCATTTTGCTGAAGGATCCTAAAAATATAAAGTATTGAACAAGCAAATCTACTTGCTAATACAGGAAGTGTCCTAAGTGACTCAAGAAAGAAGTGCGGCAGTATTGTGTCACTGTCGTTTGAAATAATTGCTGCATTTCCTGTTCCTCTACAACTTTCTTAGTTTTGCATTAGCAGTATCGTTTTTAAAAATAAAGAACCACTCCACAGAAATTCCCCTACAGCAACAGTAGCCCTTAGGTGCAGTTAAACAGTATCTTTCAGTAGAATAACTACAGCAAAATGTCTACCAGGTACGTGTGTCCCATGTACATATACCTCTCAACTCTGTCTTGATTTTGGCTCAAACCCCTCCTCATTCCCTACAACTGGCAGTTTTAGGAGAAAAGTGTGGTCGATCACATTTAATAAATGATGAAAATCATTTGAGTTATAGACTTGTTTTCCTCTGAATAATGCATGCTAATTCAGTTCCTATTAAACCCTGTTGGCATGCATTACTCGAAGTAAAACAAGTCTATAATTCAAATTGTCGTTATTTATTAAATGTGATCGACCACACTTAATAACTCTGACAGAAAAATGTGTGTGTGGCACCCACATCGGCAGCAGCTGAATGATCAACGTTATAATGAGAGCCAAGATTCCAAACGTACATTATTGCCCCGATAACGGAAAAGTACCAAAGCTGTTCCTCAAATCAGATATATAACTGAACACCATTAAAATTATTAAAGCATGTCATAGGCTTACAATTCAACCTTAATACTGGCTATTGCAACAGATATTTAAAGACTTTTAAAAACAAAGTGCATCTATTGAAATATCTCTCTAGAAGAAGGGAAGCTGCTTGACTTTGTGCTTTTTCAGTTTTACTGCAACTTACTGAGAAATGGCACGCATGCTTACACACACATACCATCTCTCTCCTTTTGTGCAGGTACAGTGCAGAAATGCTCCGTTTGAATGTCAACAGTAGCAGTTGTGCAGAAATGCAACCGCGTTTGCAGTTCTTTCCCAAGCAGGCTTACACACCACTACTCGTAGTGGTTCACGTACCTTACAGAGCTCCCATTCGTTTGAAGTACTTTAAGCAACAACTCACTGTGCAGAAATAGCAGAGCTCCCAAGCAGGCTTCTCATTAAGAAAAATAAACTGTCCTTGCAAGCATTAACACAGGCACACCCCCTTCTGAAAATAAGAACCCAACCTACCCTTTCAAACGTCGCAGCAGTCATGTCAAGCCAGAAGCCAGCCAGAAATCTGAGAAAATGCAGCAGTAAGTCCGGAGCTCCGTATCGCAAATGCATTTTAGTTTCTTTGTAGAGATATTGCCAAACAATCATTCTAAACACATCTAACAGTGTTAATAATAATGGCTCACAATAACTGAGTGCAGGCTGCAGCCAAAAGATAATGTTTCCCCGCTCTCCATTTGAACAGCCTGGCCTGGAATGCAAGCTCAATTCCGACAGGCTGGAACCACTGACGTAGCTGACGTCATCATGCACGTGATGACGTTAGCTCAAAAATGGGAAAAAAGATAAAAATAAAAA
This sequence comes from Protopterus annectens, assembly GCF_019279795.1. Taxonomy (NCBI): domain Eukaryota; kingdom Metazoa; phylum Chordata; order Ceratodontiformes; family Protopteridae; genus Protopterus; species Protopterus annectens. The sequence continues at coordinate 1,223,524,378 of NC_056745.1, forward strand.
ATAGATGAGAAAAACTCGGAAATGAAGGGGTGCCACTCGGGAATCGTGGCACCCCATTATTTGGACCCCAAAACTCGGTAAAAAACGAGTAATTCGGGACAGTTGAGAGATCTGACTGTACTACTGTACAACTAGAAGGCTGATGTTAATTTTAAAAATAACCATGGTTCTCTCTGGTCTTCTTGTCTATAGCTCCTTCCAAATTTCTTCCAATCCTATACCACATTATCACTCATGGACACATGGATGCGAGCAAGAAGAAGAAACAAAGCATTTACTTCAGAGCTGGATCATGGTCAAACTGGGCCCTAGGCAGGCTAATGGAACAGGCCCCCCCCCCCCACACATAGCCATTTCAGTGTTCCATTACTTGGCTATTTCTCCCCATTTACCATAAACACTGTTCAAACCTCTCAGTGTGCATGCTATTTTTCTTTACTTCTACAATGATTACAGATACTTGGATTTAATTTAAAACTTTTATTTCAAAATTTATAGCACACACACCAATAGGCATTGCTAAACAAAATAATACAGTCTCACAATGAAAAAGACTTACCATTAAAGTAAACTTCACTGCCCTTGAAACTTACATTCATTGAAACAGCATTGAAACCCACTTTCAAAGACAATGCATCTGGCCAGGGGCAGATAAAGTTTACCTCTGGGCTGTTTTCAAACCATAGGCCCCTGGCATGTTTTTAGGATCATGTATACATGCATATGTTCTTTGATTCATATTAAATAATATACCTTGTATAATAAAATACTTCTTGTTAGTGGTGTTTTAAACTTGTAATTTTAACCATTTTTCCAGTAAGCAATGAAACAAACTATATGATCCAATAATGACAAAACTGTCCATTTCAGAACATTTCAACCATAAAATGCCACTCAAACATTTGTCATTATAATCCACCAATATCAGTCAATATGCACAATGTATGCAGAAGTAAAAGTCACCTGAATAATTCCACATTAAAGAGATATGTAGCTAATGAAGAGGTTGCTTCTAGCAAACAACTTTATATTTTACCTTTTCATCTACAACTTCAGTGCCTGCTGTCTCTGAAGAATAAATTGTCTATGTTACATTAAAAAAAAAGACAGCTGGTAGTGGACATGTTTACAGTTACTAGGCATCTCATTCAAAGGACTGCAGTACCCCGACCACAGTATCAGCAATCTGTCTAGATATGGTGGGAGTAGAACCCACAGCCTTCTGCAACAGAAGCATGTATTATGCTGCCTGTTGTGTTATGACCACTTACTAAAACAAAATAGTTCCATGACAGCAGTAAACTTATCTTCCCTTGAAACTCACAATTCCTTGAAAATGCAATGTAGTAAGTCTTTCGGCTTTTCCTGGTTAGGGGTCGCCACAGCGGAACTCCGGTCCGCTCATGACTGGCAGTGGACTTTTATGGTGCTGAGTTGCCAGCCCGGTGCCCAACCTTCAACGAAGGTATGCCCATTCACACTTGCACCTACCTGCATGTCTTTAGCGTCACTCAAATGTGGGGAGGACATGCAGACTCCACACAGAAGGTGCTCCAGCCAAGAATCGAATGGGAAAAACTCTTGCTGTGAGGTGACAATGCTAACCACTGCACCACCGCGGCCCTACTCCTTGAAAATGCAATGAAGCTCACAATTCCTTGAAAATGCACCAAAACTCACTTTTTTAGTAGTTTTGTAGTTGGTGTTGAGGATTCAGGCTCTTCTTTCCTGTAACAAAGGTACAGGGTTTGAGCCTGAGGAAAGTAACCTGTCAAACCAACCAGGGCATTACACACACAAACACACACACAAACACACACACACACACACACACACACACACACACACACACACACACACACACACACACACACACACACACATGCATGCACACATTGTGTTCTGCAGTTTCAGCAGCAAGTGTGTTTCCAAGCAGCAGCCAGCAAGAATGTCTTGTACTTAAGTTCTGCTCATGGATTTTGGAAAAGGAGGAGTAAGCAACAAGGTGTGTGTGTTGACAGATGCACAGACGCAGAGGGCATTTTTAAAGAAGAATGCCGTTAAAGGATCTGGCTCTGGTTTGTAAGGCAAAAAGAAAGCTACACTCCCTTATTATTTGCACCTGGGGCGGACTACACCGTCTGCCCCCACATTAGTACACCTCTGCAAAAAGCTATAAGAAGTGGGTAATAATTCAAACTGCATCCAATGTACAAGAAATAGAGTTACTGTCATTGCTTGGGAAACAATTTAGATGGATATAAAGTGTGGACACAAGGCTTGAGAAGCCTTGAAAAGCTAGACACAACATTTTGAGACTTTATATACTCTTCCTGACAAAATGTAAATCAAAAGATTATGGACCTGATACCTTAAGTAAATGGGGAGAAATGTATAATGCCACACAATGAGTTTGAGTTGGTATAAATTTAGACAAACAACATTCAGTTATAAAAGATTCATGGGACTTTAAGCAAGCAAAATCCTAAAACCCGACCCTGTGCTGTGCATGATCTTTCCAGCTCCTTAAGTAGCTGAGCACTGGCAGAAAATCTGAGGTGATGCAGCATATATGCAGGCTTTGAAATGGATAATTTAATGAATACAACAAGAAATGAATTGTGTAAGGGTGGTCTAATGGTTAAGGTGTTTGCCTTGCAAACACAAGGTGCAGGGTTTGAGTTGCACAAGGGACAATTGGCTAGGCTTAAAATGGCTCGCAAGGGCAGTTAGCTTAGTACTAATCTATGAACCAGAATAAGAAAATCAGTGCACTTCATACCTGTAGGAATCTTTCCAGGCCAGTAGGCAATAGCTGGCTCCCTCATCCCTCCTTCATAGGTTGTTGCTTTACCACACTTCAGGAGTCCAGAATTTCCACCACGAGACATTCTCTTTGTTTCAGGGCTAAATGAAAGGAAAAAAAAAAATATTTTACTGTTCCTTGTTGTCCCACAGATATCTACTACTTAATCTATACCCAGGACAAGTATTTTGAAATGCTACTTCCTTATATGTGAAGTACAGATCACAATCATTGATTCTAGGTCAGCAATGAGCATGATTTCCTGGGTACTTTTGATGATATATCTACATTACTATGTCTGAAAGTGTAAATGACATAAAATATATAACACAAGTTGGGTGGGACTGTTAGAAACGAATGTTAAAAAATGCAAATAAAACTAGACTATAAAAGTACCTTAATGAAAGGCTAGAGACAATCTAGCCCAATTTGCCATGGATGCTTTGGCTCCATTATAGTAAATATATTAACTCTGAATCATTTTATAGCCTGTTTATGAATCTGTTTCTCTGAGGACCATTCTCACCAATAAATTCGGACAACAAAGCATGGTGCTGAGCAAATGGCAATTCTACTCTTAACTACTTAAGTACACTGGCTTAGTGGCATAAGGTTATGCACCCTGTTTACAAACCTGATGGGCTCAATCTATCACAACCAGTGCCATAAAATGCACACAGACTACACTTGCTCATTATGATAGGCAGACAATACTATGGTTTGGATGAGTAATCTCAGCTGTGTATATTCAGAATGGAAATTATATAGTGATCATTCCTTTTTTTTTTCAATAAATATATTTATTAAATTACCATGTATGACACAGGAAATCTTAAATTTATATAAATGAAAAACAAACATTGACACCACTTTAATTGCAAACATTATACATCACAGACATCACCGAAACAACTGCAGTTGCAAACATTGTACATCACTTATAATTTATCTAGTCATTGTCAGTTAAGCATTATATGGCTCATTCAAATCCTGCCTCTTAAACCTCATTCCTTCTCTGCATATATTGTTCCCACAGTTCCCATTTTTCCTATGTAGGTTGCTTCGTTCCTTTTCTAAAGATTCCAATTCCAATTGTTTTATCTCTGTTACTATATTCACTACCTCTAGTAAAGTTGGTCTAGACTTCGATTTCCATCTTCTAGTAATTGTGTTTTTTTTTGGCAGCCACAATAATTAGACTCAGCAAGGCTTTACTATGTCAAGGCAATCCCTATTCTGTATCATAGCTCAAAAAAAAATCATCTCCCCGGTCAGTCCAATCCACTCACCCAGCATCTCTGACAGAGCAGTCCGCAGGGAATCCCTAAAGTCTGCCGGCTCATTACACTCCCAAAAAATATGTTCCCAGCCACCTCTTTCTTGGCTGTCACACTTCCAACATTTGCTATGCAACTGAGGAAACATTCTTTGGAGTCTACTTGGTGTATAAAAATACCTATGTAAACACTTCCAGGCAAAGATCCTAAATTTCTAGACTTTGTTGCATATTTGGAAGATATAGATATATTCTCCCATTCTGTCTTTGTAAATTGCTTATCCAGTCTCTCTTCCCAGTCCTTTCTAAGCTCTTCTGATTGATTCTTATAATTACAGAAACAAACTCCAAAGAAATATGGACACGTTGAGCACTAAAACATTTATTAACTCGCAGAGCTTTCAGGTACAAAAACCCTTCTTCAGTGTGCATCAGTTGTATTAAAACATCACATTTTATACCCTTAATACCACAAGACACAGCCCATAATTAACCAATAAAACAAAACAAAATAATTTGTTGTGATTCTTATATTTATCATGTAATATTTTATATGCTCTACTGTTGTGTCTTTCGACTTTTCCCGGTTAGGGGTCGCCACAGCGGAACTCCGGTCCACTAATGATTGACAGTAGATTTTTACGTGCCGAGTTGCCAGCCCTGATGCACAACCTTCAATGAAGGTACGCCCATTCACGCATGTCTCCACACAGAAGACGCTCTAGCTGAGAATCGAACAGGACAACGTCTTACTGTGAGGCAACAACGCTACCGCAGCACCATATTCCTTTTTAACAGCAGCCTCTGTTCTAGATTCTATTAAAAACTCTACTGCTGGTCTTTCATTTAGGCCCCCCCCCCATTTATTTCTCTTTGCTATACTCTGTTATCAATCCTTGATATGGAAGGCAATCTCTAACCTGCAGTCCAAATACATTCTTGGTCTCTTCCCATTCTATTACCTTTCCCTTTCTAGTTATTTGCTCCCAATGCCTTGGTTCCTTTGCCAGTTTTCTCCAATAAATTTCAGCCCCCTCTTGCCTATTATCCCTAGTCACTGTCATCTCTATTGGCAGAATCTCTTTTCTCCATTCTCGTGCTGTTTTAGTTCTTAGAATACTCCATGCTATTTTATGAATATAATACTCTGTATGACTGTTGTTGTTCTCCTTAAGTGTCTGCATTCAGAATCCCAATTTCTCATTATTTCTTGAGCTTCCTCCCTGTATCATCATCATTCCTTTCTACTTTGAATTATAGTTTTCTACTTGTGCTATGTATAAGAACCTTAACTGTATTGCTCTAAAATACCCCCTCAAATTGGGTAATCTTAGTCCTCCTTGTTCTATTGGAAGAGTCAGATTATTCCACTTAACCCTTGTTGTCTTCCCTTTCCAGATAAAATTATTCAACTCTTTTTTAATTGTTATCCACAGCTTCTCCTCTGGTGATAAAAATATGCCTGACCTGTGTATAAGACTAAAGGGACTAAAAACATTTTAATTGCTTATATCTTAGTAGCCATATCCATATAACAAAACTTCCAGTTTCTCAGTTTTTGTATTATTTTCTGTTTAGTCTCTTCCCACATATCTTTAGTTGCCACAATAGAGTCATTTCTAACCCAGAATCCTAAATACTTTATTTTATCATGTCCCCATAAATGTGGATATTGCTGAACCAATTCATATGTGGTTACATAATTTACCTCTAGTCTTTGTTGTAGCTTCATTAACTTTGTATCCCGTGAAGATCTGAACCTGTCTTAAAATGTTCCACAACACTATAATGTTCCTTTCTGATTTTCTCATGTATAAAATAATGTCATCTGCAAATGCAGCCAGCTTTTCCTGACTACCATACCAGTTATATCCTTGAATTTCTGAGTCCTTATTTTCTTTGCCATTTTTATTTTAGTTATTATTGGTGCATGTTCTGAAATAGTTATTGGGTGCATTTGAAGACCTTCAATTAAATGCACATGTTCATGTGAGATATAAATTCTATCTAGCCTAGCCCAGTTTTTGTATCTATACTGATCATTCTTTTGATAGATGACACTTCACTTCTTTGCAGAGAATGTTACTTTCTATGGTGTAGAAGACTGGTTTGATGTAAAAACTAAGAGACACTTGTGTAACGTGTGATAAACACTGCTCTAGCTTAATGGGTCAATGTCAGAAAAAGAGCTCCCAACAAAATAGTCACTTAAGTTGGGGCTTCCAGTTAGGATGAGGGCAGAGTAGCATGTTTGATTCTGATATCCGTCCGCTTTGTCTGAATATTGGGGTAATTAGGCCATTTATACCTGTGTGAGTTAAGTTTTTTGGCTGCCAACTGGATTCTGTATTTCTAGGAGGTTAAATGCAGAAATCATGGCTTAAGAAATAGAGAAAAAGTATCCTGATCAACTCCACTGTACATCAGGAAAAAATCCACCAAACCTGCCTATTAGTCCTTTCCAAGAAGAGATGGCTCTGGCCTAGCAGATGGCGAATGGCAAACTACAGTTAATTTAAATCAGATTCTGGATGTGATACAGAAGATGAACTATGGACTAACAGCCTACACAGAAAAGGTAGACAATAAGTTAACAGTCAGTGAACTTGCACTCACCAGGCACACCAGTCACCTCTCTACTGTTGACACTGAAATGAAAGATGTGAAATTTGGTCAAACCCAGGCTCAAACAAGTTGAAGCTAAACTAACAGATCTAGAGGACCATCAGAAAAATCTGCACGTTACAGGAATTCTGGAGGAAGAAGGCATGGATTGCTGACATATATAAGACAACAGGTGGCACTCTGGACTTGTCTGCAATTGAAGGAGATATGCATTGAGAGGCTTACATGGTCTTTATTCCACAGTACTTGAGATTTAGAATATCTAAACCTATAGTAATGAGATATGACTCTTATAAGCTGAAAGAAAAAGTGTTGTCTGCACTCCAGACTCTGGGTAAAATTGTTAAGATTAGTAACTCTAGGGTGTTGCGGAATTACAACTATATGGCTGACACATGGTTTTCATCCTGCAATTAGGACTCGCAAGCAGTCTTGTTGGAAATGTAGGTTCATCTACATTGTTCAGTTTAGGGTGCGTCTGCCAGGTGAGAGTGCAAATCTTGAAGCTGGCATCGGTAGGGAATGCCCCTAGTTCAGCACGTTCTACTCCTTCGGGGGAATTAATTTCTAAAAGAAGCTCCACCAATCACAGAGAAAATCTGGACCCATTCCCCCTCATCAGAAAAGGATGGGGATAAATAGATTATAATGGAAAAACCTTGCCAGGACACACCACTTAATTTGACACAACACATATTAGCCAGTTATAAGGAAGTTTCTGTAAGTTTAAACATGACATTGTGTGACTGTTGGGTATGATTATTGTTAATTTGCTCATATGAGCTGTTGTTAACTGATTTTTTTGACTGTATAACTCATTAAAAGCAGGTGGCAGGGTCAGCATCTCTAGATGCAGGGAGACTGAGGCACTTGATTGGACCTCAGTTCCTAGGCTGCTAATTTCTTAGTGCGGGAGGAGAAGTAGATGAGTACATCTGTATGGATTTAGTAAAGTTGCTGTCTACTGTTGAACTATATACATCTTAACTTTTTTCTTTTTTTTTTTTTCCTTTTACACCTAGATATTAAGTAAAGTTCTTTTTGAGTGGCTCCAACTGTATATTTTTCAATGTGAATGGGACACACAATTCAAGCTGTAGTGGAATCAGCATGTAATTCACTGTAAGTAGATCTGGCCAGGAGTGTGGACGGTTGCTAATTAATACTGGTTTTCTTCCTGTGTGAACTCTTGGACCATGTCCGTGCTGCAAACTAAGCTTATTTTCTTGTAGTGTGGACTCTGGCTTGGGGAGGCTAGGAATGGATATGAGGGGTTAGTTACTGATTTGCTTTCATCCATTGTCATTTAGGTAGTACATATTCATCCTCCCTAACTGTGACATATTACTTCCTCTTTGTAAGTGGATTTTTTTGGATATGGCTTGTAAACAGTTGTAGAGCTGTTCAGAGAGGTGCTAATTCATTATTAAAAAATCATATGTTTGTTGTGAAGTTTTTAGTTTAGTTGTGTTATTCTAGTTTCCTCTGGGAGTTTTCTGTGCAACAGGAAAGTGAGGTGGTTTAGAGACAAATTACAGTATATATTTGGCAAGAAGCTTAAAATGACACTTGCACCTCATGGACACACTTGTGGGTTATTGCAAAAGGGAAGAAGTCTTGGTGTGTTAAGAAATATTTCTGGTTTATGTTTTTCCTTTCCATGTAGTGGATGACTATTCTGTTCTATCATGGAATGTAAATGGGATGGTTATACCAGTGAAGAGGGCCAGAATAGTTATTATTTTAAAATATTGGAGTTTTAGCGTAGTTTTACTTCAGGAGATGCAGCTTTCAGTCAAGGAATACTTAAAATTGAGTTGGTTGTAAGTTAGTATGGGGAAGTGTCTCATAACAAGGGGGAGGTGCAGGGGTATTATTATACTGCTCAGAAGGGATGTGCCATTTTGGTTGATAGGTTCACTAGTAGACAAGAAAAGAAAATATGTTCTTACTAAAGGGCTCTTAGATGGTGTATTGTTATCTATCTTAAATTTGTACCTCTCAGTGATATTATGGTGGAGGAGGTAAAGAAACTGCTAAGAGAATGGGTTATTTTCCAGGGAAGAATAGCAGTCTTGGGGTGGAGAATGGAACACAGTCTTTCTGTTAGAAGTGCATTTGGGGCCTCATTCCTTTAGACTACCTTCCCTTGGTAGATATATCGAAGGGTACCTTATATCTATGGGAATGGAGGATGTCCACAGAGTCATGTGTCTTTCCCAGCAGCTTTTCAGTTATTTTTTGCTTATATTTTCTTCTTTATGTAGGACAGACAAAACAGTGGTCACGAGGGAGCATATGTATTTAGTTTGTAATCTGGAGTGTGCCCTGAAAATGGTCTCCGATCATTCTCCTGTGGTAGTGAGTTTTAACATTCCATGTGGCCTTTTTGGTTTGAAGTGCTAACTTGTATTTCTGTAAATGGGAGCTTTTTGCTAACAGGCTATGGGATGAGCTCCCAGCATGGGGGAGTGCAGAGGAGGATGATACAACTACTTGCATTCAGCAGTTGGAGTTCCTTAAGGTAGGACTTCAAAGGCTATATTTTTGATTTTTGCAAGGTTTATCATGCAAAAATTAGGTCAATGATTGACCATTGTTATACAAGACTCTTGGGGACACAGCAAGGTATGGTAATGGAGGGAGATCAGGGACTGAACATAAAGTTGCTGAGCAGGGGACAAAGCTGGTGGAGGTGCTGAATTATAATGTGGACCAAATGATGAAAGCTAACTTAAGGCATTTAGCTTTGAGCTTTGAGGGTTAAATGTCAAACCAGTGGACAGGACCATGGCAAGGTTCAGGAATGCTGCTATAGGGAAAACTGATAGGGCAATGGGAAAACATTTCCACAAATTTGTTCGATATTATTGTAAGTTCTATGTGGAAGAGGTTGAAACCTCCTTTGAAGGAAGAAGATAGTTACATTCAGCTACTGAATGTTCCTCAACTTTCTATAGCTAAAGTCTCTGGTTTAGTGTAGCCATTTACAATAGAAGTGGTCAACTCAGCACTAGTTATGATGGTAAGGGGCGAAGCACCAAGTCCTGAGAGAATCCCTGTGAAGATCTACAGTATGGGTAAGAAGATGGCACTACCTGTCTTGGTGTGTCTGTTAAATAGGGAACTTGACTCAGGCAGGGTACGTAGTTCTTGGAGGAAGGTTGTAGCCTGAATGATTTGAAAGTTGCCAAGAATTTCTTTCTGTTGTCTTCTTACCAAACCATCTCTATTTAAACCATGACTACAAGATTTTTATATCACTGTCACAAATATATAAAGACGTATGTCTGTGTATACGTGTGTGTGTGAGTGCATGAGTGCATTTTTTTTTAAATAGTGCTTATACACATATATGTTGAGTAAATGGGACCAATTTACTTTATTTGTTAGTGTTTTATAATAATGTTAACTGTCTAGGCACAATGGACTGTTCTGCCTTTTTACTGAATGACCATTTTCCCGCATAATGAGTTTACCAAACTTAGAACTGTATGTTTGTGTGTTGTTGCAGAAATACTTTTAGTTATGATAAGTGGGTGGTGTTTTTAAGCTGAAACCTTTAGCTATAGCTAGACTTTGGACATTAGAGGATGGCACACATGGGAGTATTTGCATGTTAGGATTAGATTAAGGGCTAGGTAAAGTGGCAGGTTTGGCTTTGTGTGGGTGTGTTCGTATATGTTTAGTGTGTGTGAGTGCCATGTGTAGCAGTAAAGTTAGGGAAAGGATTTCTCAGAAGGTAGTGTGCAGGGTTGTGTTAGGGACAGGGGTAGGGACAGAGGTGGGGTGGCACACATAAATAAGATGCTGCAGGAGCAATGGGCCTACTAAAAAAAAATTAAGTACACTTAATTTTATCAATGCATGTAACTCTATATGAGATGCCAAAGGAGGTAATTCCGGGTACATTACTGGTGCTGGGAAGAGCACTAATGACAAATATTAAAGACTAAAACAATACCAGTATCATGAACTTTAATTATACCCTGACTTGGGAATGGGGTCCATTTTAGTGACAGTACTAGAAACCCAAAACATTTGGAGAACTAAAAACAAGATGTTGGGTCATGTGAATTTTGGATATGTGACACCCGTCTTCAAGTTAGTGCAGTACTACCTGGGAAGCTTTACGCTGCCCCCCCCCCCCCCCAAAAAAAAAAAAAAAGTCAGGCTTATGCAATAATGTAAGGTCTTCAACTCCTTATAAAGGTGACGGTTGAGTAGCATTACAGTTTTTACTTTTTACCTGTATAACAGTATAATATAATACTATAACAGCTTTTACTAGCTGTGTGGCAGCACAAGGTGTCGTAACAGGTCGTAAAGCTGTCAGTTGCCTTCTGATACACTTCCTATAACACCGAAGATTATGATCTGGTTTCTGACTGCAACTTGCTTATTAAGTGTTTGAGACATGGATGCCAAGAAATTCACCTCAAGTGTACTGACAGCACTCTATGCACTACAGTGAGATTCATACATAAGAACCTAGCAATAACAAGCTTGTGCTTATGAATGAAGCTATATCAAGGTCATTGTTCTCTTATTAGCTCTCTGTTTTAGAAACATCATTGTTCCTTATACCAGTGAGCTACATTCAAAGAACAAAAAATCACAGTATAACTGTTGAGTACTGTACACTGGTATTTTCTATATATAGCTCCCTCGACTCAGTGATTACATTTTGTAATTTACATTATTTCTTATATCTGCAATGCAACTCTGTTCTTTTTTCTTAATCAGTGCACTTCTGTGTGAATGATCTTTCTTAGTATTGCTTTGTACCCTGGTACTCGCACATGCATGCTCACAGATGCACACACATTTGTTTTGTTAATTTCTTTCTTAGTATTGCTTTGTACCCTGGTGCTCACACATGCATGCTCACACAGATGCACAGACATTTTTTGTTCATTTCTTTCTTAGTATTGCTTTGCACCCCGGTGCTCAGACATGCATGCTCACACAGATGCACACACATATTTTTTTGTTAATTTTCTAACCAGGTAAACACACTGGGCAGTGATGCTCAGGAAGTTATGTGTGGCTAAGTTATTTAGTCAGAGGGACACAATACGCAAGTGCAGGTGCTAGGAATGAAGGACTGGGCTACAAGATGAAGTTTGTTATCAGGTCACAGTCTTAATCCTTTTTGCTAAACTGCCACGCTGTATGAAAGTACCTCAATGTTATGATACTTAATGAGTAAACAAAAAAAAATGCAACAGTCTAAATGCAAACAGGTGGCAGTTTGGGATAGTTACAATTATTTTGGATTTGTTAACTATTCTGGTTTGCAAGGAAGATGTGGAGAGTTAAGTATTTTGGTGGTAATAGGCTGCTTCTTTATCTCCCCTTAGGCAGAGTGGTATTACATATATTTCCAATCAATCTGTAAACAGTACCAAAATAAGGGCTTATTATTTTAGCAGCATTCTCAGATATTTATATATGGTGTAACAACAGGGCATAACTTTCTTGGTGTAGAGCACAGTATAGTCCAAACAGGTTAGCAGAAAAGGCAAACAACTCCCTGCAGTTCCCTTGCAATGTTACCTGTAATGACAGAGAAAAGAACTGTCCGCAGTACTTACCCCTCTACCCCAGTGGTACCAGAGATTGTACCATCTAGCTGGCACACTTTCATGTCAACAAACACCATTTACTATAACCCTCTGTCTTTAACAGGTTAGCCAGTGTTTTACTTTCTGACTATTGTCTTTGCCATAAACAGCAGATCACTTACCCAATTTAAAAGAAGCAATTTTGTTACTACTTTGTGAAAACACTCCCCAGGATTCAGCAAGCTCTGCACGGCATGCAGGAATAGTGCAGGATCTGCTGGAGGCAATATGGACGCCGAGAGATCCAGGAACAAGCTCCTGGGACGTGCACAAGAGCTCCTGCACTATTCCTGCACGAACACAGCTCCTGTATGCTAATTACCCCATTTACAGGTGAAAGCCATGCAAATTAGGTGAATTAGTGATCCAGAAAGCTGGCAGCCATCAGTGCAGGATTAGTTTAACCTGCAGACATGTACTCGCTTAGTAACCAAGTACATTTCTTCAAACTGCAAAACAGAGTCATGACAGTTCCAAATAAAGGGTGTATATCATGTGGAAAGCATGCCAATGGCCAAATATATGGCCATTGGCATGGAAAACAGTTGCAAATTAAAATAAAATAACTTTTTTTTTTGGCCGATTTCGGCCATTTAAGCGTAGGGCAGTGGTGTGCAAACCGGATCCGCCGGAAAATAAAAGTAAAACCCTGAAAAAAGCCTTTTCTGCAAAACCACAATTTTGCCATTATAGTCAATGGCAGGCAGAAGACAACAAGGCCAGTGAATAGTGGTTGCTAAGGGGGAAGGCTCAATGTGGGACTTGTAACTAGGCATTAGCAGGCAATTCTATACCAATGAGGGGAATGATACTGAATCACAGATTTCTCCTCATGGCTAACCTGCACCCAACCATGTAGGGGCAGGAAAACCATGGTGCAAGCCTAAGAGTTAGCTGACATCATAGAGGGGTGTGTCAGACATACTGTAAGCTTATTGGAGCTCTGTGGCTCAGGTTTGCCCTTAGCGAAGCAGGGCTAAGGAAGGGGGTGTGTCTGAAGCTACCTAGCACTCTTTGCATTGCCTAAAAGGGTGTGTACAATGCGCACCAAGGTTTAAACAAACAAAAAAGGTAAACCAGGAAATAGCAGCTCCATTCACATCTGAGCACTGTGTTTGCACAGCGCGCCCCTGGGCTTAAGTAGGAAGGCAATGGGAAGGGAAAATAGCAGTAGGAAGGTAATCAAGGAGAACTAGTATAGCTGGCAGGTGAAATGTATCAGAATCAGCCAATTACACAGGCAGCAGCCCAGCCCAGCACACTACTATAAACTATGAAAACACCTTTTCCTTTGTTTTTACCCACAAACTCTATACCACCGGTGTACACATACAGGGAAATTTTACCTAACAAAAGCAAAAAAATGACAGGGGCTGCATTCGCTCTCATAAACTAACACGTGGAACAGGCTGAGGGTGGTGAGGATGAGAATGCTGATGACCAACCCACAGTGAGGAGAAGGAGAAGAGTGTACAGAGTCAAGGTAACCAACCAGGGGCTACATGAGCTGGAGATAGTAGAGCGCTATAGGGTGGACAGGCCATGCCTCACACACAGAACCAACAGAGGGGAACCCATCCCAGTGGATACCAAGGTATGTGTAGGCTCACGAATACTAGCCACAGGTACCTTCCAAAGTCCAACTGGGGATATCATGGGGATCTCACAGGCATCAGCATCCAGGGTACTCCACCAGTTCCTGGATGCTATGTCAGCACATGCCAGTGAGCACATATATTTCCTCAACACCCATGAGGCGTTGACCAGCAATATGCGTCTCTTCCACCAAACAGCAGAATACCCTGAGGTAGTGGGTGCTATAGACTGCACGCACATACACATCAAAGCACCACCTGGTGAGCGGGGTAGGGTCTACATAAACTGCAAGGGCTTCCCCTCCATCAACTGCCAGGTCATGTGCGATGCCTAAGGCATTATAATGAATGTGTGTGCTGGCAGCCCTGGAAGCTATCACGACTCCCACATCTGGCATATGACGCAGCTGTACCAGAGATCTGCCAATGGGACATCCCATATGGCCACCTAGTGGGGGATACTGGTTACGCACTGGAGCTGTGGCTGATGACACCCATCAGAAATGCACACACACCTGAACAAGAACTCCATAATGAGGCACACACACAGACCAGAATCATAATAAAGCATGTGTTTGGGATGCTCAAGTCAAGGTTCCGGTTCCTGGACATATCTGGTGGAGCCTTGTAGTACTCACCAGCTACATGTACCCAAATTGTCATCATATGTGCCATGCTCACAATATGATCTTGCAGAAACAGCTGCAGCAGGAACAGCATGGTGCAGGGCCACACAGCCCCCCACCATTGCCAAGGCCTGCACAGGCACAGAGTGACTCGGAGGAAGAACAACCTGAGCCTGCTCCAGTAGGCAGAAGGAGGCATGCCCAGTCTGTCCAGGCCTTGGCAAAGAGGCTACGCATAGCACATACACTGACATACTAGGAACCCAGGGAATGACACCTCACTCCAACTTGCACATACAGTAAAAGAGATGCCAAACATGACACTACCTGTGCTTAACCATGTATAGGGAGTGTATTATGTGCATCTGACACAGTCAGCCCTCCAGCACCATCCTCAATACTGGCACAGTCACAAGGTAAGTCATGCTCACTATCAATTGCTGAATGGAGTAGAATGTTCTGCTACCTGTATTTATGGTATGAATATGAGCATGTTAGGGAATTGGGTGGCTGAATGGGATGCCAGTAGACACCTATATCGGCAGCATGAAATCCTTAACAAATACTGGTGTCAACATAGTAGGCAGTACTAAACAAGGTGACAAAACCCACTGCAGGACATGTGGTGGGCCAAATGTATGTCCATAGGACACACACATGCATGTCAGTGAGGCTCACATACCCAAAAACAGTCCCAGCCAGCAGAACAGGTGTAGACAAACACAAAGAAAGGCTGTGCTAAGGCCTCTGATTGATGGCTATGGAGAACAGCCCCCCTCCAGACCTACATAGACAGACTACAACAGGTCAGGCAGTGGGATGTTAGTTCTGAAGGGTAAGAAGTCTGAAACTGAAATGTAGGTCAATAAAACCTAAGAACTACAGTACACTGATATGCCTCTAGTCTGCATGATAGGTCAGAATACTGAATGAAATGGAGTGCCTGAAATACCAGTACAGTCATAGCAAATGTGTACAGTTGTGAGGTGTGACCCCCGCCCCACAACCCTATGTAGAAATGTAGTAACATGTATGTGTAGGTATAATAACAGTGGAGCACAGATTACCTGAGCCGGCCAAAGTAGCAGGATAGATTGTAGCACATGTACAATATGCAGGCTGTGTGTTGTATATTTTGAGAGAGTGGTCAGCATGTAGACATGGTGGGTTGTGTCCTGGTGGCCAATGGCCAGTACTGCTGATGACAGGGCCAAGTTCTCACAACTGCAGTGCCAAACACAATGCATCCCAGCAAGACACATTCCAGCAGTAATCCATACTAATTGTTCAGATGTAATATCTGTCACCATCTGAAAGATGGACATGTCATGAATGTGGTCCCAGACATACAAACAGTATACAGGTGGAAGAACCCTAGACAGAGAGTGTATAAAATGTTACTGTCAAATGGATACACCTTTGGAATTGTACATACAGATTAGCAGCACATTAGTTGGGTTTGTAGTATGGAAGACTGATGTCATCTGGCCAAACACTGGCAGACCACAAAAGTCACAGGTATGAAGTACTGAGAAACTGCTAATGTCCCTGCACAAGCCAGCATAAGTGGAATGCCCAACATATATCTGTGAGTCAGCTGCAAGTAGTGTCCACAGCACACATGCACCCCGCCCACCCCACCATCAACCACAGGTACCTCACAGATCTTATCCCTGCTGTTGGGAATGAGTACAATATGACCCCCTCCTCAGTATGAGAATGGCCAGAAAATGCAGCATGCTGAAGATGTGTCCCATGCACGTGTCCCTAGCTGTAACCAGCACCCTGCCAGCATTCACATCACTGGCTCAATAAGGACAGAAACTATTGACATTAACATCTTGCACACCTACCCTCTCACCCCAGGGGAATATAATGGCTTGCAGCCTGGGACTGTAGGAGCGACACAATGCTCCTGCTACAGATGGCCTGCATCACTACCAAATGCCCTACAGTCCTCTGTCAAAGGTCTATGTCTCACCTGTACTGCCAATGTATGTTATCTTTGGGACTCCCAAATAACATAACACAGTCCACAGAACCCAAATGCAAGGCCATGTCAACAAATCCCAGTAGCATGTCCACCATGTCCTACTGCATGAACTGTGGATCAACTCCTCATTACTGCTGGGATGAAGTGATAACTATAGGGATACTTATCAGATAATGTTTGCATAATGTTCGGAAGAGGATAGAATAACAGAGGGGTGGGGGGTTAGAACCATGGATGCCATGGAGTGTGCGAAGTCTGAAACTCAGCTGTGTGCACATACTATCCCTGCCTCCAAACACAGGAATGGGTGGCTACAAACCTGCTCATAAACCACAGTGTGAAGGGGTATTGACCAGAAATATGAGCTCTGCCTCTGGGTAACCTGTGCGAATCTGTACAGCTGTGAGGTATGGCCACAGCAGGATATGGCCATACTGTCACGTTGATAGATGTACAAGCATGGGATCCTCAGCCAGCACTGTACCAAGGTGCTGAAACATTTACACAGATCCATCAGCAAATGTCTGCAGCTCCCCCTCCAGAATGGCATGATTGTCCAAGAATATGTAGGCTGCAGACCACAATATCGGACACAGCTTCATTCACCCTGTGTTCCCCAGGAAATTACTGCAAGCAAATATGTATACCTGACAGTATTTGATGACATAAAACATCACAGTGTAAAACAGTACATATGTCTGAATATCTCTGCTAACACCAAAACCATGAAGCAGAAGCAGCACAGACACAACTATTTAAAGTAACCCACTATCCTTTGCCCATTGTGACCCCATATTGTCAACCGATCTACAGATATCCTGCAGAAACAGGTTGCTAGCTGTAGGTGTACAACACAAAAGCCTGCACTGGAGTGCACCCTACCTGGAATGGATTCACACATTCAATACAGAAGGGCATACTGGGCATGCGCCCACACTTAGAGAAACAAAGCCCATGTCTGACAACAAAATAATGAAAGGTCATACTGGGCATGCTCCCAAACTTACAGAAATGAAGCCCATGTCTGACAACATGAGTGGACTATACATATCTGACAGTTGCAGATGTTTGTGCACACACTCCACATTGCACACCAGTGATGCTTTGCACAGACATCGGATAGGAATACACACATATATCCAAGGACAACACACTATAATAGGCCAAACTTACACATACACATGCATGGAAGAGAGTGACAGACAGTGACAGCCTCACATCATGAGGCCTGTCCCACCCAGCACACATCCAATTGGCTAAAACCACATGATGTGCAAATGTCAATCACTGTAGACATTTTCTTCGGGTATCCCTCAGCACTATAGTGCCTGTGCTGCTTGTGATAACTGTGCAACATGACTGTACAAGTCATTATTCATCTAGCAGTTGTATACACGTTCCTGTTAAATGTAAACCTGTGTGTGACTGAGTGTTGTGTGTGTGCTTCCAGATGAATGGATAATGGCCCATTCACACACAATGCACTCCCCACTGCCCAACTTTAGTAAGCTTGCTGAAGTCATTCACCTTGAAACACACCTTTGGGAAAGGAGTAGCCCTATAAGCTCTGTGGCGCGTGCTCTAACTACATAATGCTATGGTGTGATGTACTAGTAGTTATAATCCCAGACATGGCAATTGTGAGACTGTGTGTGTGTGTGTGTGTGTGTGTGTGTGTGTGTGTGTGTGTGTGTGTGTGTGTGTGTGTGTGTGTGTGTAGAGATCAATGCTTTTGTGGCCATTCACAGTCACAACAATCCCCAATGCCCTACTTTGGCAAGCCTGCTGATGTCATTCACCTTGAAATATACCTTTGGTGAAGGAGTAGCCCTATAAGCTCCCTGGCGCGTGCTATAACTGCGTAATGCTATAGTGTGATGTATTAGTTAGGTAGGAATTCTAATCCCAGACATGGCAACTATAAAACTCTGTGTGTGTGTTTGTTTGTGTAGGGATCAATGCTTTTGAGGCCATTCACAGTCACTACATTTTCCATTGCCCTACTTTGGCAAGCCTGCTGATGTCATTCACCTTGAAATACACCTCTGGTGAAGACGTAGCCCTATAAGCTCCATGGTGCATGCTATAACTGTGTAATGCTACAGTGTGGTGTACTAGTTAGGTAGGAGTTCTAATCCCAGAAATGGTGACTGTGTGTGTGTAGGGATAAATGCTTTTGTGGCCATTCACAGTCACCAGGCACTCCTAAAAATGGAGAACATCGATATCTGTGCAGTAACAGAGACCTGGTTCAGGGCTCCAGAGAGCACCGCTGCAATACCAGGCTACAACTCTTACCACACATTTTGGCCACCAAACCAGGACCAAAACACTAAAGGTGGAGGAGTGTCTATATTCACCAAGTATATTCACACTAACAGGCTAGTTTCCCAACACAATGCGTCTGGAATTCCCCAGGTGCGACTAACACTAGGTAAGACTGCAATCCAAATTGTAGCTTGATACAGATCCCCCACCATGCCCCAAGATTATCACTACACATTTGTAAACATACTGGAAAATATTAAGATACAGCCAAACACCGTAATACTGAGTGATTTCAACTACCCTGCCATTAACTGGGAAAACTACTTGTGTACCAACACCTTTGCCCAATGGTCCATGGAATTCATAAATTTCAATGCCCTGGATCAACTAATCCATAGTCCCACCCAGGGGCTCCAATATCCTAGACCTGGCCATTAACAACATGGGAAATCGATGCTCCACACCTATGGTCACCCCCTCGTTGGTCAGGTCTGACCATAAGCTAATCATCCTTGACATCCACATCTCTCCCCCACCTCCCAGTAAGGAAACCTCCATAAAAAACATCTCCAAAGCCAACGTCACGCTACACAAGTCAGAAGTGTCAAACTTCATGACACCCATGCAGACGGGAACTGAAAGTTTGACTGCAGAATCCTACACTAAGGCACTGTACAAGCACAACCACATGTGCATGAATCGTGCCATCCCAAATAGAACCAAGATGCTCTCCTCCAAAAAAAGGAAGCCAATCTGGTGGTCACTTGCCATAAACAAACTATACAACAGAAGGAAGAAACTGTTGCAGAAAAGAGGAAAATCCCAGGATGAAAAAAAACTCCCTTGCCAGCCTCAGTAAGAAGCTGAGATCCCTCATAAAATCCTCCAAATCTAGTTATGAAAATAATATAGCCAAAGATTCCAAAGACAACCACAAGCCATGCTATGTCAGGCATCTAAATGGCAATGCTCAGATCTACTCTGAAGTACAACAGAATGGCATTAAATATACTGATCCCAAGAATATTGCCAATAACCTGGCAGATCAATTCAGTGCCAACTTCACCCCCCTCTCATCCCCTAAAGAGCCCATCTCAATACCGAAAGATTGCCACATTTCGGTAATAACAGCCACACAGGTAAAAATCACACTCTCCAAAGCTAAGAATACAGCATCCATGGGTCTAGACAACATCCCAGGCTGTGTACTACATAAACTACAAAATGAACTGGCACCTCACCTAAGTGCCATGTTTAATCATAGCCTCACCTCAAGCTTCGTGCCCACTGAGTGGCGCACAGCTACAGTTATCCCACTCCAGAAGGGGGGGATCCACTTTGGATCCTGGGAACTACTGCCCCATCAGTCTGACGAGCCTGATATGCAAGGCCATGGAACGTGTATCATGGAAGTTATAAACAAAGACATTGGCAACCTTCAAACACTGGACCCCACCCAGGTTGGGTTCGTGAAGGGCCAATCTTGTCTCCTGAACCTGATTTACGTCTTTAAATCAGTCTCCAGAGCTGTGGATGAGGGTAAGGCGGTCCACATAGCCTGTCTGGGCCTCGCCAATGCCTTCAACACCATCCCCCAGTCTGGAATCAGAGATAAACATACTAAGCTGGGCATTAATCCCTACGTCACGTGATGGGTTGCCAACTGGCTTACAGACAGAACCCACATTGTAAAAGTCGCCAACTCCAAATCCAGCTCCAGACAAGTGACAAGTGTAGTACCTCAGGGTTCAGTCCTGGGACCACTCTTGCTTGGCATCTACTTCTCTGAAGTACAGGCCAACACTAAGGGACTCTGGCTGACAAATGTTGCAGATGACTGCAAAGTGGGAGCTATTACTGAATCCCCAAACGATGTGGATATTCTACAAAAGGGCCTTACAGAAATAGATGCTTATTGCCAGAGTCATGGACTCAAGCTCAATGCCAAGAAACGTATAGTTATCCCCTTTGGGAAGAAACATGTACCCGTGAATTACCACATAGGTGGCAGTACACTAAACACTGAAAGTGTGATAAGAGACTTAAGGACACAGGTGGACAGTGGTCTCACCCTCGATAACCACATCGCCAAAACAGTGAGGAAATCCTTTTATGTGGCACACTTCATCACTAAGGGCTTTTCATCCAGAAAAAAGGAGGTCATTGTCCCACTGTACTCATCTCTCCATAGACCCATTATAGAATACAACGCCCTATTTAGTATGTACCTCCTAAGATATCTGGAACAACTAGAATTGCCGCAGAAACAACTCATTAACAGAATCACAGGCCTATAGCAGATGCCCTATGCTGACCGTATAAAAATAATCCAGCTATACTCTTGTCACATATCCTCTACTCAGAGGCACTCTCTGCTTAACATACAAGGCCATGTCAAACCCAGAGCTGTTGGACATGCTACACTTAAAGAAATCCCAATCCTTCAGAGCCACAAGCTCCACAGATCTAAACCTTGTCATCACAAAGAACAACACATACGGGCGGGATAGGTTCCTGACCCAGAGACTCCGACTCTGGAAGAGACTGCCCATACATGTCAAGCAGAGTGCCTCTTTGGCCCTTTTCAAAAGGAACCTTGACGATTGGATGGGAGATAGGGAATTCACCCCGGGGATCATGCCAGTCACCCTGCTAGACAGGGTTCCAGGGAAGTAAATATTGTTGGAAGAAATAGTCAGGGAATTGTTATGGCTAGGCTTGTATAGGCCCTAGGGCCAATAGACTAGTACCAACCTATGAACCTATGAACTACACTTTCCATTACCCTACTTTGGCAAGCCTGCTGATGTCATTCACCTTGAAATACACCTTTGGGGATGGAGTAGCCCTATAAGCTCTGTGGCATGTGCTGTAACTGTGTAATGCTATAGTGTGATGTGCTAGTCAGGTAGGAGTTCTAATCCCAGACATGGCAACTGTAAGACTGTGTGTGTGTGTGTGTGTGTGTGTGTGTGTGTGTGTGTGTGTGTGTGTGTGTCTATGTAGGGATCAATGCTTTTGTGGCCATTCACTGTCACTACACTTTCCAGTGCACTACTTTGGCAAGCCTGCTGATGTAATTCACCTTGAAATACATCTTTGGGGAAAAAGTAGCCCTGTAAGCTCCGTGGCGCATGCTATAACTGCGTAATGCTGTAATGTAATAGTTAGGTAGGAGTTCTAATCCCAGACATGGCAACTGTGAAACCCTGTGTGTAACTGTTTGTCTGTGTAGGGATCACTGCTTTTGAGGCCATTCACAGTCAAATAATTTTCCATTGCCCTATTATGGCAAGCCTGCTGATGTCATTCACTTTGAAATACACCTTTGGGGAAGACATAGCCATCTAAGCTCCAGGGCAAGTGCTATAACTGTGAAATGCTGTAGGATGATGTACCTAGTTAGGTAGGAGTTCTAATCTCAGACATGGCAACTGTGGAACTTTGCATGTGTGATTGTTTGTCTGTGTAGGGATCACTGCTTTTGAGGCCATTCACAGTCAAATCACTTTCCATTGCCCTCAATTGGCAGGCCTGCTGTCATTCACTTTGAAATACACATTTGGGGAAGGAGGACCCCTGTAAGCTCCGTAGCGAGTGTTATAACTGTGTAGTGCTGTAGTGTGATGTACTAGTTATGTAGGAGCTGTAATCCCAGACATGGCAACTGTGAAACTGTGTGTGTGTGTGTGTGTGTGTGTGTGTGTGTGTGTGTGTGTGTTTGTGTAGGGATCATTGCATTTGAGGCCAATCAACCACTTTCCATTGCCCTACTTTGGCAAGCCTGCTGATGTAATTCACTTTGAAATACACCTTTGGGAAAGGAGTAGCCTTGTAAGTTCAGTGGTGCATGCTATAACTGAGAAATGCTGTAGTGTGATGTACTAGTTAGGTAGGAGTGCTAATCCCAGACATGGCAACTGTGAATCTGTGTGTGTGTGTGTGTGTGTGTGTGTGATTGTTTGTCTGTGTAGGGATCAATGCTTTTGAGGCCATTTAAAGTCACTAGAATTTCCATTGCCCTACTGTGGCAAGCCTGCTGATGTCATTCACCTTGAAATACACCTTTGGTAAAGGAGTAGCACTGTACGCTCTGTGGTGTGTGCTATAACTGTATAATGCTATACAGTGATGTACTAGTTAGGTTGGAGTTCTAATCCCAGACATGGCAACTGTGAGACTCTGTGTGTGTGTGTGTGTGTGTGTGTGTGTGTGTGTGTGTGTGTGTGTGTGTGTGTGTGTGTTTGTCATGAGTATCCTGTGTGGAGGTAACTGTGATTGTGTAATAACAGGACTCATTGTGAAGTGGATTCTGCAAATTTATATGGAGGACCTATTATATGTCACAATGTCCACCTTAAAGGGACAACAGATGACAAACAGCAGAGAGGCTGGTGTAGACAATCCATACCCCTAAATGTGACATTATGGACTGGGGAACAATATAGACAACATTTGTATTACCCAGAGAACACTCTCCACCCATGTCTCATACACAAACACACTTGGCTAGACAACAATCACTATGTTGGTAGTTCCCTGTATATTGCCCACAAATAGTAAGCATGGTGTGATTGCAGTGGACTACAGAGGACATGGCACCCTGCTCCATCCCTACAATAGGCAAATTGTTGCATACAGTGGTCCTTTGCTATGTTCTCCACTGGATGCCTGCAACAACTGTAGAGTCAGCAAATGTAACCCACAAAGGAAATACCATGCCTTATACATATACCCTATATGGACAGATGCCACTAACACCAGTGAATACTTGTATCATGCTGTCAGTGTAGGTGCAGGATCAATCTGAGTTCCATTGCCAGTTCTCACCACATGAAGTCAGGAATGCCACATCAGATGATAATCTTTCCACACAACATGCCCCAGACACTCCAGGTACACTTCACATGTCATAAAACATGCATATGGGACGTGCACATCCCAGACACCGTCCATGTTATGGAATATAGAACACATAAATGGCAAGCATTGCACAGCACTGTCCACCCACAATAGTAACCCAGATGAGTGGATAGTGAATACAATAATAACCACCTGTGTGGGCCAATCCAGAGACTACACCCCTGAGCAACACTGCAGACCATTGTCATGTGGCCTGATGCCAAGATATACCCTTTGCCTAATCTTGTACAGCCTGCTGGCACAGTCAACCACTGCACACCTGTGAAGCAAGGAACCCATGTATGTCAGTACTGGCAAACCTGTGTGTGTGTGTGTGTGTGTGTGTGTGTGGAGATGTATGATTTGGAAGCCATTCATACTCACCACACCTCCCACTGCTCTACTGAAGCATGCCATCTGATGTCAGCCACCTTGACATACCCTTTGCCCATATATCAGCCTGTTAACCCCTCTGTGGTGCATGTGATACCTGCATAATACTATATTGTAGCAAACTAGTTAGTTAGGAATTCTAATCCTGACCCTGCCAACTGTGATAATGTGTGTAAGTCCCTGAGAAAATGTGGCTGTGATGTCCTTGACACCTGTTTTTGTTGACAGACACATGTACTACAACTACCTTATCCCTCCTTTATCACTGTTGCTGATGTCACTCTCTGTCAAATATACCATTGGACAGCTATCTAACATATAACTGCTATGGCGCATGCAATAGCTACATAGAAATGTAATAGCAATACATAGGCAGAGGGTTGAAATGCCATACTGGTAAGTGTGACACAAACATGCTTAGCATTTACTCTCCTACCCCCTTCCTTTCTTACTTTGTCTCTGTCTCTCTCACTCCCTCCCTCTCTGGTGGATGTGGAGAAGTACACCTGCTTTTGGCAGCAGCTTGTGTTTTGTAAGTGATGCTCATGATCAGCTGAAGGCCTGTGCATGAATTGCAGTCCCCCACTAGCTGACTGCATGTGGAACAGCTGTGGTAACATTCCCATAGCAAATTGCATGGAAACACACTCCTATAACTAGAAACATCATGTGGATGTTGGCCCTTTTCATTCATTGTGAGCAGGACTTCGTGTTGGTGTTTGGGAAACAGCATCACAGAGGGTAGTGGGATATACCTCTTACAACATACACTGTGGAGACTGGCCAACAAACAGGAGGGGGATGTTCCAGACATGACTACAGAATATAAGTCTTGCTCTTCTGCATTTGAAGTAATGTTGGTTTAACAGGGTATGTGTGGATATGGCTGGGCTACATGATTTAATACCTGTCATGGCAGTGTTATGTGGTTGAGGAAACTCCCACCTGTAGGGCTATCTGCAGACTGGCCAGTGTTTGGAGTCTTACGTGAGTTGTGTTACTCACAGATTATCTATCTTTAGAAATGCAGTAGCATAGTCTGAGGATTGCAGTCACTACATGGTGACAGCCATGAGAGTTACTGATGTCATATCCCTCAGAAGACATATGTCACAACAAACCCTGTTACACCAGTAAATGCATGAGGTTATCACAGCAACACGTGAATACTGGCCTTGTGTTTGTGCCTCCAGCCACAACTCCATCAACTTTTGTACATATATCATGCAGTAAGAGGTGCATATGTTCAGTACACCATTTATTGACATCATACCTGATAACAAGCCAGTGAGATATATGACTGCTAGACATGTTATGTATAGTAGGGGTTATATTTGAGGACAAAACCTGGACATTCTGTCATAGTATGTACAATAGTGAGGTCTGTGTACTTATGGTGATTGTCAACAGATTGTGTATTGTGAATATGTACCTTGGCCTGTGTACAGACTGTGGTAGATGTCATTGTCCTTGGTCCTCTTCTATTTGATGATGCAGGCTCCAGTGTATGGTACCCTATCAGTTTACATGTTTGTAGGGCCAAACCCACACATGTTCCATACCACAGTCAGGCATCGGAATACACTGTGTATTCGCCCAGTATATGTAGAGTTAGTGTGTGAGTGGCACATATGAGGATGGTGTAGATCAGACAGTCCATATACTGTAATATTAAGAAGCTTACCATATGTGGCTGTGGCTGTGTTCACACTGGTGGTGGGTATGCACTTTCACACAGGTGTCTGTTACTCCATGCTGTTACATGCCTGTACAGCCTGCTATATTTGCAGGTACATGTGTATTCCCCATGAGAAATGTAGGCCAGTGCTGTGGCAGTCTGCCTGTAGTTTGCATAGTGCTTTGTGACATGCCTAGCAGCTCAGTATACTTACCCAGTGTGATGTTATGTCCAGATATTTGTCAGATGTACTGCTGCTAGGCCACCATAACTGTTGTGTATTTCTGACAAAGCAGTGGGGTGCTGTAGAGATGTATGTCACTAACTAGTGGGTAGTATGTGGGTTTCTGACCTCTGCTCCTCCAGTTATTATGTGTCAGGACAGACAGGACTGTGTGAATGCATAAACTGTATGAGCATATGTATTCCAGTATTTATGTGATATACCCATTTACATGGCTGTAAACATCCACATTGTCAGCCTTGGTCCACACATCTTGCACTAAAGGGTTCTGTGTATACTTCTGGAATGACCAGAATGTGTCAGACTGTCCACATTTATTGGTCATATCTCTGCTGTATTCCACAGATCCATTACTGTGATTTCTGTGGTACTGTACTATGATGATCTTAGGATGTCTGTCAGTAACTAATGGCACATATGTCAATATCAGATGTGACCTCCCACACACATTTCTGTTAAGACAACCCCTGTTACAGTAGCAACAGTCTACATTTATAACTGCAATACTTACATGACATCACCTTGCACTAAGAGGTTGTGACTATTGGTGCTGAGGTATGACTCCACTTCATGTTCTGGGCATATGTTAAACATATATATATATATATATATATATATATATATATAGATATATTTATAGATATATACATATATACATACATATATGGATATGTGTATATATATATATATATATATATATATATATATATGTATATATATATATATATATA
Source organism: Protopterus annectens (assembly GCF_019279795.1). Taxonomy (NCBI): domain Eukaryota; kingdom Metazoa; phylum Chordata; order Ceratodontiformes; family Protopteridae; genus Protopterus; species Protopterus annectens. Next base: position 1,223,551,142 of record NC_056745.1, read on the forward strand.
TATATACACACACACACACACATATACACACCTATATATACATACATACACACACACACACACACACACATATATACACACCTATATATACATATACACACACACACACACATATATATATATATATATATATGTCTAACACATATACAGATACGTATATATATATATATATATATATATATATATATATATATATATATATATATACACATATATACACACACAGATAGATCTATATATGACCATATATATAATGCAATATACAGATATGAATACATATATATATATATATATATATATATATATATATATATATATATATGTATGTACATGTACACATATATCTACATATCTACATATGTATATATATATATATATATATATATATATATATATATATATATATATATATATATCCTTATGTGTAAACATTACTGTTGTTTATACCTTCCCAGATGTATCACACTGTATTTATCTGATATGTGTATATTTAGATATAACAACATGCAGGATTCAACAGTAATATTACTAACAATTACTACGCCATTGTAGAAGTCATAGCAATTGTTCAATACTATTTAGTATGTGTACTGACAGATATATTAGAAAAACAACTGTCTTCAAAGCTGTGATGACTTAGAGGTTAACTGCTGTGACTATAGTATATAGGGTCCTAAGTTCAAGTCCTGCAAGGGCTGCTTATTTTGTTGCTTGGCAGAACAGGGGCTGTTGGATGCAGAGTGGTTAAGGCAGTTTTGAGCAGCTTTAAGTGGGTTTGCATGGGTTTGCATGATGGTAAGTGCTGCTAACATACCGTTAAATGTACAGGCGCTTCCACAATATAGGCTTTGTTTACTAGCGTGCAAATCTGCTTAGCCTTTATACTGCAGCAATGCTGAAACCTGCTAAGCATGGCTCAGCCCTGGTAACAAGTGCTCACATTCTGGTCTGATAAAACAGCAGGGTAATGACATCTTTAATAAGTGTATTTAATGCCATGTACATAACATGCATCTATGTGCTGTCATTACAGTAGCAAGGGGTGTGAGTCTACTGTCTGGGACACCTGAATATATATGGCTTGTACAACACTCTCTTCTGTTTGAATGTGTTACATACATGGGTAGTATCCCAAGTTATATGCAGTCACACTGGCATGTAGTGTATCATTACTTTACTACTTTTGACAGTGTTTTCCCATGTAACAGCAGATTGCAGAATGTATTACTGGAACCAAACACCCCTGCATGCAAAGGTGGACTCTGAGTCCTCACTGTTGTGTTCCTGGTGTGTGAGCTGTGTCTCATTAAATATTTTGTGATAGATAATAAATTGACATGTGGAAAATAACTGTGGACTACTTTGTGTATAGCACATGTAAGTGAGGGCTGCCATCATGTAGTAATGGCATAACTATCAGTGTCAGACATCTATCTGTCAATACATTCATCCTAATTCATAGCTAGTTGGCTAGCTGATGTCTGTCTGTCCTCTGTGCAAATGTGCAGATGTCAGGTATCCATCTTGGCTACATACAGGCAATCTATGCTTAACTGACACTGACATGTTTGCCCAGCTGTGTTATGAATGCCACAGCTAGGAATCCACACCCTGTATGCACCACATGCCATGAATACCTCAACTACACAACCACAGTCAATAGAACATGCTTGGGTACAGATCTCCAAGACAGACACTGACCATGTTATGTAATACATGTTGCATACATGTCAACTGGAGCATCTCACTGGCCCCCTACAAGAGGCAGCCAGATGATTGGCTGATGCATATAACTCTCACCCTGAGGATCACCCCTGTGGTATCTGTTGATAGATGGCCTGCTGGCACATGGCAAGTGGTATGATACCACTGTACACACATCCCCTACCCTTCCCATCTCTCCATGGACAATAGCCTGGTACACACCTATGAACACTTGCACCGATGGACCCCAGTACTTACAAATGTGTATGTGTGCATTACCGAGAATATCAGTGTCTGTGTGTTTGTAGATCTGTAGTTGAGAATAGCCTGAGGCCCTTCACACCCACTGCACTCCCCATTGCCATAGTTAGACGTGGCTGCTGCTGTACCAGACATGATATGTACCTTGTTACACTCTTCTCCCTAAGGGCTACCTGGGGCTTGTAGTACCAGCACAACACTGTTGTACAAATGGGTTGATAGGCATGGGATACCCACTGAGTTCTGGCAAGTGTGTGTATGTGTGCATGTGTGTATATTTGTGGGGTACAGCATTCTGAGTCCACAGTCTCCTAATACAATACACCTTGCCACACAGTATTAGGAATAGTGATGTTGCTGATCATAGGAGAGCCATGACAATGCATCACCCTACTCTGCCAGTGGCATGTGCATTAGGTGCATATCCCTGTAGTAGCACTCTAGGGATAGACAAGGGGTTGTACTGCAGTCCTGGTCAATGTGTGATGGTGGGTATGTCAGAGTGTTATCATGGGTTTCAGTGTGTATAATATCCACTGTGGGGTATGGGTGCTGGGTATACTGTCTTTACACCTTGGTACCCCCAGTACATGTCCCATGTTCCACTGCATGGGGACCATTGTCACCATCAACCATACAGGTAACTGATAACACTATCCAGCCCAGTTATGCATGTGCTGTGTGCAACTCATCTTTAACAAATGGACACACTGACAAGGTAGTTAGCACTGCTAAGCCCAGGTCTCTCAGATGTGTGTCTGACTGTGATGTGTTTGTCAATGTGTATATGACAGTATGTCAAACTATGTACTGTCCATAAACAACCAGTACATCCCCTATTACCATACTGTACAGGACTGGGGATGTTCTTCATGTAACATGTAACCTGGAACACACCTCATCCTAAAAGTTGTGTGGTGTGTGCAAGTAAGGCCACACACATCGGTAGCACTACATACTTAGGTAGGAGTTCTAGTCCCATTGTTGCCAAGTAAGAGTGTGTGTGTATGTGAAGGAATCTACATCCATTTGCAGAATATACATGTCCCAGGTGGTCATCTGTCTAAGAACTGCCTGGCATATGGCAACATTTCACAGGTATCATCCTGTGGAAATACATTCCATCACAACTAGTGGTAGATGTGCAAATGCCCTCTTCCCCACTGTATAGGTGTACAGCAATACTGGGATTTGTATATATAGCTGGGTGTGGTTCTTGTGGACACAGCCACCATCACTGCAGTTACTGTTGAGTGTATCCCCTGCTTAGCTGGCCGTAATACTGTACAGTTCATGTTAAAAGGATAAGTAGCTGTCTATCACACTATCTGTGGTTCCAAAGCACCCTCCAAAGAGTAGGGCTTTGCCACCCACACCAGCACACCTATGTTTACCGAGTTGAGGACTGTACTACATTGGGGACGGGGACATATACCCACCAGTACCATCGTCAATAACATTAAACTAGCAACTGCTTATTTCCCATTGTGTTGTTGTGCCTATTCTGTCTTAGTAGATTTACATAGGCTACAATGGGTTCCTTGCACAGGTAAATATATCCATGTGTACAGTATTCTTTGTGTACTGCATCAACACCAAAGCCTCTGTGTGTGTTATACATAAACATGTGGTGTGTACCACCCAGTACACTTACCATTGTCCGCTGCAGAAGGGCTGCTGACAGCCACCATGCATGCACCTGTATACACCACCCCCAGATCTATCAGCCATGTGGCACATGCAGTATCTGTTATACAGACCTGTGACATGTGCTCCTGTACCCAGGATATAGCACAGCCAAGTTGTCATCACAATACCATACCCCTTGTAGGATAAAACAGCAGACCATCCTCCTACTGACACATGGACACCTACAACCCAAATGGAATACATTATGGAGACCACAATCACTCAGTGTTAATAACATCTATAATTCATCATGGCTGGACAGCTACACTTCCTGACATGTAAGCATTAAACTTTACTGCTGATAGCATGTTACACAGCATTGCATTGGTACACCGTAGTGCAGTCACCCTGTGCATCAGAACCATATTAGCCTGTCCCTGCATCGATGTTATGGATGACAGGGATGTGGCACAGGTGTCATCATATGCACAGGGTGTGTTGTTGGTTTGCCAGAGACCTAGGCTGAGCCATATGTTTAACACCATGTGTGTGAGTGAAGGGGTTTAATTATTAATTTGGCCATGGTGATGTGGTGTATGGGGTTGCCCTCGCTGTGTTTGTACTGTGTGTGAGCATGCATGCACACAGTTCTGCCATGTGGCTGCCCTATACAGGTGTTTGTTGGACAGCTGCACACCTTACCTGGCAGGGTGTGCAGTTCACCATCTATGGCCACAGACACGAGAACTGTGCCTGCAAGGGGTTCCATGGGCACCACCGGGTACAAGCCATGATATGCTACTCTCCCCAGATGATGATATATGTCCGCTGGATCCGGGTCCCTCCTGAGACTGGCCAATGCCATGTGCACGTGGCTTGCTGTGGTGTGGTCAGCACCCTCACTACACTGCTGGGGCTAGTGCTGCCACTACGGGAGTGGCTCTGTGTTCTGGCATGTCCATGTCAACCTCCAGCTGTTGGTGTTGCTGGCCTACATCCGCATGGCCGTCACACTACTCCCACCATATGCTCGAGCATGGACATTCCACGTTCGAGGATTCCCACCATCTCATCCAACCATCTATCCATGACCTCTGAAAAATAATGGAGGGCACCTGCAAATCATGGATGTTGTCAGCAATGGCTGAATGAGTAGCCCTCTGCAGCCTCAGAGCCTGTCTGGTGTACCGTTCCATACATGCCTGTGCCTCCATGATGGCTTGAAACATGTGTCTGGTGGTACCAGATGTGGCACTTCTGCCAGGGGCACAATGACCAGCAGCCCTCCAATGAGCGCCCCTGTACATTTGCCTATGTGGTACCCCACTGGACATCTGGCTATAGCTGTTGTGTCCAGACACATGTGCCATGGATACCACACTGTCCTGTCCCATGCCACCAACTGCCAACTGTCCCTCAGCTATTGCCACTGGTGATGGGGTATGCATAGGCATTGCGACTGTGTGGGAATGGGGTGGATAGCAGTGGGATGTCAAACGATGGCGCAGATTCAGCACTTGACAACCCCGCCTGTGCCTCAATACACCTATCATCATTTTTAGTGTCTGTAACACCAACATCAGAATGCCTGCAGGAGGAACCCTGACCCACCTCGCCACCTGTGAGGGGAAAACAATTAATGCACTTTAAGACCTGTACATCATTGCTTAACTGTATATACACACACACACACACACACCCTGACATTCCACCATACTACGTACCTGTCCCTGAGTTTACAGAATGTCCCTATTTTTTTCTCTTAAGTTCCCCATCCTGCATCAGTCTTGAATAATTACAGTCAATAATACCAATCATTAATGTATCATTCTTCTAATAGCTTAGAAAAGTGATCACAAAACATGACCTGTTACTCCATTACCTCTTTAACTTGACTGGAGTCGTTTTTTCAAAGACTCCCTGATGTCATCCAGTGTTCACCTTGGTTTTGTCCAGACATCTTGAGCATGGCCCACATATGTTATGGGCTACTACAGTCACTCAATAATGTCACGCACTGGAGTGTCATATGTAACTATTGTTCAGTAGATGATAGATCTGTTGCTCTATTAACTTTTTATGTGGACTACAGTAATATTTGGAAACACACTCTGGTGTTGTCTAGTACTTCCACAATGCATCTGTAGTGCTGCATACATGGGTATTCTTTCACCTTTCTGCTGATTGCAATTAAAACAGTATCCCTGGTGTCTAGTTTTCCCTCCCAATGCATGTTTCATGCTGCAGATGTTATTATACTATCAGCTGTCCTGAGATTACATGTCAGAAAAGTATTCCTGGTGTCTCGTGTGTCTGTCCATGTCCATGTACTGCACAATTTCAAAGGGAAGTTGAGAGGTATGAACAACCCTACACTCACACATGTGCATACATGGACACACATACACACACACACACACACACACACACACACACACACACACACACACACACACACACACACACACACATGCATTCTACATACATCAACCTCCCTCCACTCCACCAGATAGCACTTACAGACAAATTAACCACACATACACACACACACACACACACACACACACACACACTTAGATATTACACACAGACCTCTCATTACCCATCTGTCAACATGCATGACATATGGCACTCAACAGCATGCAGTGCAGCTATAGTCAATCCCTGTTACCAACAGTATACATCTCTGTGATGCATGGGTTGTATTAGTAGGTGATACCCCTTCCCCTGGACCACACTGCACCCATGTACACAGTATTGCTGTGCACCTGTGCAGCACCCTGGCATGTACTGTGCACCATACCTCACAGGTGTACACACCATTGCTGAATGTGTATATGTGTGTCAGTTATGTTTGCTCTGCTGCTCACAGCCCCTATGCATTTGTCTGACACATACCTGGGATGATATGTGGACAGATGTCATTAGTGAATGCCTGATGTCTGATTTTACAAATCTCATAATCAGTGGTGCATGTATGGCCAATAAAATACAATTACACTGATAACCTTCAAACCTTACTGTGGCTACGGGGAGTATACACACCCTTATTGACATGGCACCCTCTTCCCTGATATGCCATGGGTCCACATTACTGCATATGTTAACATTACACGACCATGACATGTGACATATGACCTGTGCAATCAAATGCAGTGTCAAATGAATGTGTTAGTTGTGCAGATGCTAATTGAAATGTATACATTTTGTGGGTGCATATATGTGCACTCCCTTATCATGATGGTTTGTTGCACCTACTGTTATGTGTACTACAGCAGTCACTATTCCTGGCAGGGGTATACTAGCATGGGCCATCTGCATTTGCCAGTATTTGGTCACTCTGCCCTACAAATGTCCCCCAACTCTGCATGATTGCAAGATCAACTCATGTGCACATCCCTTGGAGGTCACACAGTGCCATCACTATTGCTGTGGAGTCAGGGTTATGTCTGCCATAGTTCCTTACTTTCACTGTGGGCAGATACAGTCATTCATAGCATCCTTTGGATCTCTGCTTCAGTGCACTGTGTTTCATGATGACACCACCTCCTCACCCTCAGCCTTTTTGCAGATGCTTGACAACTATGACCTACACATGTGTGTCACTTTGCAGTGTCCCAAACACTGAACACCATGTGTAAAGGCCTAGTCCCTGCTAATGAATAGCAAACATAAAGGTGTACACTGGCACCGGCAAGGTACAGATGGGGATGGTGGGCCTGAGCTGGGGTGAGGTGTTGGTTGTGCAGCACATATATCTTAAGTATACTGTCTGTAGGTTTCAAATGTGGTCTTGGTACACCAATACACATTGCAACACATGCCTTTTGGGGACCTTTGCTGTTATGCATACGCTACCTGTAGAGAGGCCTGGCTGATGTTTCCTGTGATACAACTGTCCCATCTGATTACCCTAACCCATGGGCTACACTTATGCAGAGTCCAGGCAATCACCGACACAGGTACTGCACAGCCAGTACTTGCTAGAGATTCCTGCAACTCCCTCAGTGTTGTGGCAAGTTACTAGGCAGCCTGCATGACCAGTTCGCAACATGTGTTGTCATCTGTCTTGGATGGCCATCTGTTTATTTTCTACATTAATCCTGTCCCATACATCCTCACCACATACATGACTGTCTACACTGTTTGCCATGGTATATGCAATGGTGAGGTAAGGCTACATGTCCAACTCCTGGGTGCTACCTGTTGGGTATGGGATCCATTCCATGGCTTGTGAGATGTATGCAAGCCACGACTGCCTCTGTTGTAGGTAAGGGGGCAGATTTGATGGCCAAACGTCTTGGACAGCAGACCAGTGACATTGAGGACCTATACTTGCTGGAAGGTCCATACTCATGAAGAATGCATGCTGTCAGTACCTCAAAAGCTGCTTTCACAATATGTTATCTGGAGTGCATGCACATATATGCTTCCAGTGTTTGCGAAGGTATGTATTCCCCATAATTGCTGTCATAACAGGATTCCATATTACACATTCATTGCTCATGTTAGGACCACATTACAGGTTGCAAGGGCTGTGGAATGCAGTATTGTGATATGCCGTAGTGTAGATCTGTAACAATTGTCAATGTAATAGTGGTATATACACTGTTGTAGCACTGTATAAGGGTGGTGTTTCAAACATGTCCCTACTGTAGGCCATTTGTCCCGCCATTATGTTCATCTCTGTGCACACAACTTGCAATGACAGGTTGTTAGTTATATTGCAGGAGTCTTACATACCCTTCAGATACACCATCATGGTGACCACTGTGATGCAATGCAGTTAACAGCAACAATATGTGAACATATACAGCATGCATTATGGGTAGGTGTGTTAAATGTGTGCATGGAATATACCATGACCATAACATGAATGGTGTATTGACAAACCTGAACAAACACCATACTCACCAGCTACAGGCTGCTGCCCCGGAGGTATACCAGAGGGACCTACATAATTGTGTGAGAGATGTGATGTCAGTAGCCACACCTGTGGCATTGATACAGGGTGCGTGCAGCATTACAGTACATGAACAGTAGAAACCCACAATACTACAGATTATGCACATCTGTTTATTACTACAATGCAACAACAGACTATATATATTTAATCTCACATATGCATGATCTAACTCTACAGATGTGGATGGATATGCAACAGTGGTTTACTCATGTGCCCTGTGGCCTTACCTGCAAACTCCTCTGCCATTGTGTGGGTAGCACCCACCTCCACTATTCTCTCTGCCAGGTGTTGTGTTTGTGGGCGGGCAGGTGTCCCGAGGCTGGCAAGGTGCTCCTCAACATGTGTCGGGGGGGGTGCTGGATGGCATGACCCCCCCCCATTGCAAGCTGGTCCCCCCTAACTGCAGCAGCATGCCGACAGGCAGGGCGGAGTAGATCAGTGCATCGATGTCGGACCTGCTCATAATGGCAGTTATGCATGCCGACATTGTTTACCCTCTGGACAAGATCGTTCCACAGGGCAGTCTTCTCCTGCAGATCAGGGGCTGAAAAGAATGTTGTAGTTCTGCACCAGGTATGTGATGATGACATCATTCTCCTCCGCTGGGTATATAGGCAGTCGTTCCCTGGACACATTGCCTGAAAGTCATAAAGAGGGAAACAGGTCTGAGGACCTCATACTGCAAGGATATCATAGTTGTTAATACACATCTCTGTCTCCCCCCCCACCATATCAGAACAACAATCTGATCACACAACTCAACCGGTATGTCTACAGAACACCTATCATAGGGACATATATTGTATTGTATAACAATTTGTGCTATGCGTTTGTAGTCATGTTCCATGTTGAAACACTATCATTGGTGGCCTGTTACAAACAATGTCACCTGTATGCCATTGTAAGGGCCACTATGGTTCCATATATGCATGTATTCTGTTTGCTATGTGACAGCTGCACATCTGTTGTTTTGTGTTAATGGGGATATCTATGCATGCTATTAGACATAATCCCGGAATGTGTGGACTTTTACTACCTACATATGCTCTATAACAGTGACACAATAGCATGTTTGGGGAACAGTTGCCAGCAGAACCACCTCTCCCACCTCATCTGGCCATGTTACCAGGCCACATCACATCTGGGACCCACCCTGGGCTCTCCTCATCTACCGGTCCTGCACTACCTTCAGGTGGAACCACTACAGGGGATGATGTTCGACCCACCCCGGGAGCACACACAGAGAGGATCCTGTCACCCAAAGTCAGGTCCAGGGTCTGGCACATAGTGAGCTCCACAGAGACTTGGGGGATGTGCTACAGCATGTTGAGTCCCTCAATCACAGGGTCTGCATGCTCGTCCTGCTCAGCCCCCAGCCCAGGCACCTTCAGGGCCATGAGGATGATGTTGTGACTGCCCATGGGTGGGGACTGTGGTCCCATTGTTTCCATATAGGGGCTCATGGGCTTCCACATCCCAAACAACACTCCCCATCCAAGATGTTTACCCACCACATGTGTCATATACCGCCCTTGTATGCTGTCCTGTCTGTCTTCCAACCCAACCTACCTCCCCAAATATACCAACTATCCTTCCCCAAATTACCAATTCCACCTTCACAAACAAGGGCAATGTGTTCCCAACATGGGGTTCACACCAGACATAACTGTCCATTTTGCACCCACTTACTGCTGTACATACATATATATATATATATATATATATACGTGTGTGTGTGTGTGTGTGTATAGGTGTGTGTGTGTAATGATATGTGTGATGTTCCCTCACACATATCGTGCAGCACTGTCATTCAACAGTAGGGGACATGTATTTATGTAAATGTCTGTGTGTGTGTTTGTATATATGTAGATATACACATATATATATATATATATATATATATATATATATATGTGTGTGTGTGTGTGTGTGTAGATATATATTATGAGTTGTT